>NW_026944248.1:51776-55419 GCF_033297405.1 Parathielavia appendiculata | reverse complement strand
CTTCACCCCCCCACCCCCAAAAAAATCCGTCATCTCCACACAACAATATTCGGAGCTTAGGGTAACCCTAACTTTGTATTTGCAGGATCGCACACTGATCGTTTCCTTGATTGTCGGTATGGGTTTTTCACCCGGCCCACGAGGGCGCGGGTTTCCTGTATAGTAAGTTGTTGAAGGTCCGGCACGCCCTAGGGCACAGCGGTGTAGGAATAATAATAATAATATTCGGAGCTACAACCATAGTATTCGCGCAGTCTGCGTTTTCCCACTCAGCAACCTCAGAGCTTTAGGGTCTTGTACGCTTCCTCCAGAGTCTGGAAGCCAGTGACACCCAAATCCTCTTTGGTAAGCACCTTCTGGCCACTTGGCTCCGCCCAGCTCTTGTCGCTAAACTCATCCCAAAACTCCATCATGACGCCCATCTCCTCGGCCCACAGCGGCCAAATCTCCCTAAAAGCCTCACCACTTACCCGCACAAACTGCGCCTTTTTACCCTGCGCCGTGGCCCACGCCTGCAGCATGTCGCCTGCCCGGCGGGTCTCCGTCGCAACCAGCACGATGTTGCCATTGGCAGTCTTGTCGCGCTGCTCGACCACAGCCTTGACAAAGGGCCCAATGTTGGCCGTCACGTCGCCGATGGTGGTGATGGGCGTCTCGGGGGCGTAGTTGGCAAACTGGATGTACTTGCCTGCCGTTCGGGATGTAGTAGGGCGTGAACATGGGGAAGACGTAGTTGGTCGCGTACCATGTGACCCAGAAGAAGGTGGTCTTGGCTAGGAGCGCGGGCTCCTTTTCGCGGATGTAGGCGTCGATGCGGTTCTTGCCTTCGAAGTGCTGGACGAGGTATTTGCCGCCCGAGATGGCCTTGCCGTTGGGCAGGGTGCTCCAGATGTAGTGCTCGAGGGTTGGGGTCGCCGCGGCTGCCTTGGCGATGGTGATGCCCTGCTTTTCTTCAATCTCCATGGCCTTGGTTGGCGACTTGTGAGTAGCGAACGGCTCGAAGAAATTGGTCACGCCGAAGATGATGTGGGAATTGGCGAAGGCGGTCTTGAGGCTCTCCAGGTCGTTGAGGTCGGCTGCGACAACTTCAGCGCCCTGCGCGGCGAGGGTCTTGCCGGCGTCGCTTGAGGGTTTCCGAGTGATAGCGCGGACCTTGTAGGCCGGGTTGTTGATGAAAGCATTGACGACACCCTTACCCTGCGCACCGGTGGCGCCGACGACGGTTACGACCTTGGCCATCGGGGTTTGTCTTGTACTTATTGGAAGACGAGTGGTGTTGTCAAGTGGTTGAGTGACACTATGAGGGGATGTTGATGGAGAGCTGTTGGGCGGTTGAATAGATCTCTTCAAGTTCTGCTCGCAGGCTTGTCTAAACGGTGGTGGTGTGACGATGATAACGTTATCATGAAAAGAATCTGTCTCAACAACGTCGAGATATCCTGTATTTGTACATTTCCTAACTTCCACCCAACTAACCTGAGTTACAAACGTGAGGTTTTCCACGATATACGGTGACATACTAATCAATGATTATGTCATTGGCTGCCGAGGAAGATGTAATAGCCCGCAATGGCCATGCGGCTGTCAGCCATTAGAGAAGAGGCGTCTGATGATAAGGAAAATGGATTTTCCTGCATGCTTCGTGCTGAGTCGCGCAACCTTTCTCTTGTTAACTTGCTACTGTACCTTAGGTATATCAAACGAAGGGCGTGCAAAGCCACTGGGCGCAGTATGTTATGGGCCGCCCAGTTTATTTCAGGCTCGAGTCCCGGGCCGGCTGAAACGCCGTCCAGGGAATGAAAGCCCCGAGCCGTACTTTGCTGACTCTTCTGTTGCACGACATTTGAGATAATTAGCCAAAAGCTGGGCCCAACAACTAAGTTAGTTTGAAGTAGGACAGAACCCTGGTACAGTAAGTAGGCATCTAATGACGTTGGACAGGGCGTGCATAAAACACTTTTTTTGAAGACTCATGTTGATCTAACGTTAGCCTAAGAACAGTGAAGCCGGGGATGGAATGAGAGGCGCACACATGCTCGAGCATGCCCTGCAATGGCACAGTTACTCGGTGTATTAACCTTCCATGCTCGACCGTGAGGTGAAGGGTATTTTCCCTGGCGATCGACAAGCATTTCCCCAAGAATACCGCAATAGGCATTGAAGTGAAGCATCACGGGCAAGTTCAAGTCCGCCCGATCATCTCGAAGCGGAGCCCATTCTATGTGGGTGGCTTGTTGTGCTCTAGCTACTGGAATGCCGCCTAGGACACCGTGGTCTACTTCACGTCATTGTGCCCGTGTATCCTCACCGATTAGACCATGCCCTCTCATATCCTCCTGCCTATCCCAGTAAGCTTTGGCATTTGTCACTGGGCATGATGTGATGGTATTGACAGTATCTTAGATTCGTGGGTAGGGGCGTCGGGCGGGACCTTCGCAGGCTAACCAAGGCTGAAACTGATGATAAGTTGGCTGCCTCAGGCCGTGTGGCGTTTAGCTTGGAGGCCTGTGATATCATTGTTCAAACCATCATGAATGCAGAGGCGATATGGAGTCTTCTAACTCCTAGGTTCTCTTCTCCTGTGATAAGACTCGGACGCAATCAAGACGCGACTCCCTTCGATATTCTCTTGCAGACACTATGCGAAGCAACCATGAGACCCCAGATTTTCTTGCAAATCATCATCTCATTTCTGATCAGCCATAGGCTTGTCCAGGCAGCTTGTCCCCCCGAGGGATTCAACAAAGAAAGCTGGCGGCACAGCTGAAAGCCAGACTCGAAAAGATGTGCGCAGCGGGCCAGAACCCAGGAGCTGATCCTAAGGACGGGCAGTTCGTGATCGACAAAATCATCTGGTCAGTAATAATCAGCGACCTAAGCATATGCACCTCTCCCGTTGGGAGCAAGAAACTGGAGCCTTGGGTTTCTGGGATTACTAAGAAATGCTACGATACCGTTCCGCGAAACGCCAAGATTTTTGCCCAAGGACGAAGGCGTTGTGGCTGACCCTTAGGAAGAAGGACGATTGTTTCGAAGCATGTCTGCCAGGAGACCAAAGATATTATTGGTGCGGTGTGTGAAGAGATAAAATCTGAACTCATTATAACGTTAGTATAAATTAACTAAGTAAAACCACTTAACATTAACGCTAGTTAACGGTAAAATAATTAGGAATAGACAGCGCCTTAACCAAGCGCTAGAAGGAAGTAAGCAGTTTAACCTTATAGCCCTAGTTACAGGAGCCACCTGTCAATATGAATCTAAATGGCGAATAGCTGGAGTGCAGTCGTTTACTCGAAGGCATTGAGAGTGAATTCGAGACCTCGTGGCGAAAAGCTTCCTGTAGACGTCTAACGTACTTGCATAACGAGTGGCGCAGCATAACGAGTGGCGCACTTTCTTCCTCCAACAACCACCTAACTTCATCACGAAATTTCTTCCACAACACAACATGGAATCTCTTCCAAAAGAAAGTCGTATGATCCTTGCGCTCGAAGCTCTTAAAAATGACCCTAATCTTTCCGTACGAAAAGCTGCTACAATCTACGAGATACCCGAAACCTCGCTCCGTCACCGACGCGCCGGAAAGCAACCACGACGCGAATTACCTGCCAACCTTCGGAAATTGACCGACTTGGAAGAA
>NW_026944248.1:38514-51161 GCF_033297405.1 Parathielavia appendiculata | reverse complement strand
CTCGATCGACTTCGAAGATTACTGCAAGGCCAACAACATTGTTCCGCTCTGCCTGCCTTCCCATTTATCTCAAGGCAGCTCTCCCACCCACATTTTCGACATTATCGACTTGCTGGCAAAGAGCATCTCGAAACTGGCGCATGAGATGGTGTTGCTCCGAGCAGAGAACAAGGAGCTTCGTGCGGCAAATGAGCGGCAAAGCAAGCGACGCAGGACCAAAAAAACACGTTTGCAGGATGGAGGATCACTTAGTTTACAAGAGGCGATGGTTTTGATGGCAGACCGGGGACTTGGTGGTCAGGATTGCGAGGAAACGTCTGGGAGTGGTGCTCGTACGAATGCAGGCGAGCCGCACGTTCGGCTCTGCAGCAACTGCAAGAAGCCCGGCCATAACGTACGAACTTGTCAAGTAGGTTGCGAGACGCCTGAGGAAAGCGATTCCGAGTAGTTTCAATTGATTTGAGGTGTTGTGGTTGAATTGACTTACAAGGTGACTGAAGTCTAAGAAAAAGTGCGCCACTCGTTATGCTGCGCCACTCGTTATGCAAGTACGTTAGTTCATTTTGCGAAGTTCCGCGGGCAGCCGCAAGAATGGGAAGAAGCTATACAACGATACCCTGCGGGTGCGCCGTCAGATCAGCGGTGGGGCGCTTGATATTCTCTACGGTCGGTAGAAACTACATTCGCCTTCAACCACCGGTTCTCTTCCCAACCAGATATCCACGACTACATCACACACTCGAACATGCGGCGGCTTCGGAAACTCGACATCGAGCACGCATGTTATCTCCGCGGTCTCAATATCAATCCACCGCATGAATACGGCAGCGATTGGGGTGCCAGCTCTGTTGACTCGGACCTCGAGCGTTCCAGCGATGACGACGATATCATTCCCGGCGGATTTGAAAAATATCTCGAGCCTATCCCGGATAGGCTCCCCCTTCGGGAATGGAGTCTTATCTTTGCCAACCTTACCAACCTCACCATCATCCTTGCGGTGCAATGCTGCCCAATCACGACGACACCATCATCTCAGACAAGCAGGAAGTCAGGGCCCTGGGTGCGCGCCAAGATTAAGGCGGCCCTGCAGTTCTTCGATATTCATGTTCCACGGTCCACGATCCATCGTCAAGTAAAATGTGAAAACCACCAATGCTTCTGCGCAGTCAAAAACAAGACATGCAATCGGATTCAACGGTTCATCATGGAATTGTGGCTTGAAGGGTCGAATCCCGACAAGTGCACCGAGGCCTCAGATTGGTTCCGATCTATGGGGCCAGGGAGACAGGACAAGGGAGATGCGACCAAGGAGCATGGCTGATGGAATAGAACAGGGCTGGAATCCGAGTTGGCTGTTCGAGGTTGCTGGGCGCATCTGACCAATTTACTGTGTGCTTGGAGTGGAAAGCTCTGTTGTCTGCAAGTCGCTGCTTGATTAGGGACTTCCGCAGCTGTGATGTGCAGAGGTTGAACCGTCTGGAAGCTTTGCAGTTGAGAAAAATGGATCAACCAAGACGAGCTGGGCCATGGTTAAGAAATGAACCTCAGGACCAAGAAGTAGTAAACCGCGTTGTTGTCCCTAAAATATGCTGCCAGCTGCCAGTGGTCAGATCCAGAATTGGCTAAGTAAGGTGGTTTCTCTTCAAGGTCCCGTTTTCCCGTCTCAGCAGCTTCGTCCGTTGTTGCGCTGAGGTGATCCCAAGTCCTCCCAACTCCATCTTTTGCAGGCAGAAAACATCTGCCGGCAGTGGTTTACCGCCTCCGCAACATAATGAACCGCGATCCGGAATCGAGGCTAATGACTTCGCAACAGCCCATGTCGACGCATGGCGCTGGCAGAGCTTCTTGCAAGTTTGCAAGTGCCACCAGACCGTCCAAGCGCGAAGGTTCTCCTTTCCGAAGCCATCGCTATAGCTCACCTATGAAGGGCCTTTTCAGCGTCGGATCACTGGCAGCAAGGTGTCACAGAAAGTTTCGCCGATATGGGCGACTTAAACTCCCAAACCGCAACCTCCAGCTCTGAGAAACTGGCCTCAAGCTCATCACTCGCATCACCCGCGTCACCTGTGTAACGACGAGCAGTCTCCATGACGGCATGCGGACCTCTTTCCAATTCAGCCTGCCGCCTGATCTTCGGTTTATGGTTTACCGACACTTGCTCGTGACCAAGCGGAGAATCCATTTCGAGGTCTTCTGCCAGAAAAGTGGCACCAGGATTCATCGCACCGACCTCCCCAGCGAGTACAATACCATGCTAGGCACAAGAGAAATCGGCTCTGTACTCTTCACCTCTTACCACTCTCTGTGGTTCTCGACTCTGCTACCTGGCGACCGATCTTTGTGCGTCTCATTAGCCTCGCCCTAAAAACTCACTCTCGGCTGTGGCGATCTTTCTCGAGAAGGACTGGGCGAGACATTTCTCAATGACCGCATGAGAGATCGTCACCGAGAAGGCATGATCAGATTTGCAATCAGCTTCTACGATTCCCATCTCCCGGGCTCCTTGCTCGTGCACCGTCAGGTCAAATGCGGCTGCGCCTACACAAGTTCGGCATAAATTACGGCCTGGGCAAGAAAGATTGTGTGAGAGTACGAAAGTACCTCATCGAACAGCTTTGGGTGGGAACATCTCAGTGATCCCCAAGTCCAAGGAGGAGAAAGGCTACAGGTACCTAATGCTAACAGAGCGTGTGGTGCATTGATCGAGTTGACTTGGGCAGGGCTCGCTCGAGTATGGACTGGGCATCATTTTGCGGCGATACTGAACTGGTTTTGCTGAGTTTCTGTGGGTTTCTCCATGGTCACCTTATCAAACCTCCCACGGCTTCCCCACCCCCTTCCCCTCATACCACTCCCCAACCCACCCCTTCATCTGCCCCGTCGCCTCCAGCACCAACTTTCTAACATCTTCATTGACTTCCCAATTCGGCCCGTACAAATCCGAGCAGTGCACGCCGCCCTGCACCAATCTCACCGGCCGCCGTTCGGTACTCTGAGCCGGCCCCCCCGGCCGGAACTTGCTCGACAGCGTGGCGTCCCGCCACGGGTCCAGTTCGCCGTTGGTGAACATGGCGCGCGTCAAGTTGATGGCCGTCCAGCCACCCGTCCAGCGGTTCACGTCGCGCGCGCGCTTGCCCTGGATGATGCCGTAGGGCACGCCTTCGGAGGGCGGGAAGATGAGCTCGCACTGCTTGCGGAAGTATTGGGCGTTGACGTGGCGGGAGACGAGAGTCGGTAAGGGGAGGGGGGCGCCATCTTGCCACCATTCGAAGCTGTGATGAAGAAGGGAGGTCATTAGTGTTTGTATGGAGAGGAGGATGAGGGGAAAGGGGGTTGCGTACGGCTCGTTGCATAGCATCCACAGCCATTGCCGGTTGACCCAATTGCCCGGAGTCAGGTCCTTGTAGGCGACGTTGGAGGCGTTGAGGTTCTGGAAACAGCCGACGTTGTAGGTGCCCTGCCAGTCGGCGTAGCCGCCTTCCTCGCAGACTGGGACTAGTCAGCAACTGTGAGGGACTGGAGCGAACCGAAGAGGGCAGGCTTACAACCGGGAAGCATCTCTTCCTTGAACCACTTGGCATAGCCGTCCATAGCTTTCGCTAAACCGACGCCCTTCGCGCCGGGGACCTTGTTGGTCGAGTTTGGCCAGACGTTCTCGATGTAGTCGCAAAAGCGGGAGTAAGGGGTGTAGCCTGAGTTCCGAACCGAGTAGAATTGCGTCGACTGCCACTGCCACGGGCCCCATTCGAGCGCACTGCATCTGTCAGTCCTTACCGCCTCGCCCCCTTGTTGAAGTGCACTCACGAAGCGAAGTCGGTATCCTCGAGGTCCCCCAGCATAAACTTATCCTTTAACTCCTGCTTCTTCTTCTCCGAACCAAAGCTGAGCGTCAAATCGACGTAGTTGATCACCGCGTTGACATCGGCACTGCAGTTCTTGGGCGTCGCCTCCTGCACAGGCACAAAATACTGCCAAAAGTCTCCAATCGCCTCGACTACACCACTCGAGCCATAGTACGCCCAAAAAGTGTCCGGCTCCAGCACCGCAAGCCACCCTGCCAGCGCACCAGCATACGACCCGCCCACAAACACCCACGGCGCCTTATCCGCGGAACTGTTACCCGAGGTATCGAACGGCGGAACAAAGTTCTTCGCGAAATACGTCAAATCCTTTAGCGAGTTCTCAAGCGTGAGATGCGTCAGGTTCTGCACCGTCAGCTCCTCGTAAGGCGACGACTCGCCCCAGTAGCGATGCTCCAGAATCACGACCGCGCCACCCGTCTGGTTGGCCATCAGACCCGACAACCTTGCCGACCCCAGCCAGGTGCGGTTGAATCCTTCGCCGCTCTGCTCACCGGGCGTGACGAGGTAGACGGGCGAGCCGGGGCCCTTCCAGAACTCGGTGCCGTACCAGTAGCGCTGCGGGAAGGTGCCCAGCGACGGGTTGGCGTGGTCGATCAGCTGGTCGAAGGTGCCCCAACCGTTGAAGGACTCGGCGCGCTTCTGTAGGGTTGAGGGGGAGATGGTGTCGTCATCTGGGCCAATGTCCATTTTGGGCGTGCCGCGGTGGAAGGAGCCGGCCGCGTGGGTGGTGAGGAAGAGACCCGCCGCGAGGGCGATGGTGGGGAACCTCATGGCGGGTGAGGTGTGTTGTCAGGTGAAACGGTGAGCTTGGGACGGGAGCGGATTGCCTTGGGTGCTGCTTTCATCGCGGCAGGATGTTATTGTATTAATGAGCAATGCAAGGCGGCTTGGAAGGCCGTTTAGCGGCCCAAATTCGGCGATCGTCTCACGGGTTTCCACTGCATGCGGTGCGGACAAGTCAAGGATGGCGAGCAACCCACCAAGGTAGATAGTTGCAAACGGCAGCTGGCTATGTCACGTTTCCCAGCAGACTGCAATCTACCGGAGTGCCATTGGTCTGCGCCGATGATTTTGCATGGCCACGGCCCTCTGTGTAACCGTCGCAAACGGGAACGCAGTTGGTCCAGATTATTGCCGTCACCTTCCCGTTCGGTGTTGCGGGACGGGGGCGTGCTCCGGCCGCCGGCACCGTGCGTGCGCCCCACCTACCCCGCCGAAGCCGGCTTCTGGAAGGTGCTTGGTGCGCGGCACCTTTAGTTGATCTTGGGTGCGGGTATTTGCGCGTTAAGTCACCAAGTTCGTGGTCCAATGTTTCCTCCACGTTGTCGATGATGTTGCGGGCAGTGAGACTGTGATGTGCTGGAATTCCAGACGGATAGAAACGTAAAGGAGATCATGTTAGCCGCTTGCATTTGGCAGCAATCCGATGATCACCCATGACTGAGCTCGTCCCGTCCGATGTCTGGTCGCGTCGCCTTCCCGGTTTGGACTAGATGTAAAACAGAAATCGGAAGGAGTTTATCAAAAATTTGCCGAGGCTGGCAGTTTGGGCCAAGAGGTGGCTTCTAATTCCTCGCCTGCAAGGCCCCACTTGTCCCGGCGGAGCGACAGGGATCATTGGACGATGCTCACCGTGACAAAATCTTTCACACTCGTCACTCTGACGGAATCATCCAACTACCTCTCACTCCATTCTCCCATCAGAGCTTCAATAGAAATCCCCTTGTGATGAAATTGGCCATTCACGTTCCGGGAGAAATTCATTTCGAAGGTCACCGGTTCGACTCCGGTCGAGGGAACATCTTGCTCGCCCCATCTGTGCCGCTCTTTCTACACCTCGGAACAACCTGGATGTCTACATAAAGATCCCATACCTTCCCAATCGCAATATGCTGAAGACTCACCCCCAATCCCAAGCCTAGTGCCAGAATGCTCCTAGTAGCTACTAGCGTAGGGCTGACAGGTAACCAAACAACCCTCGCAGTCGATCGTTCGCCTCAGCGAACGGCGGGCTGTCCAGAGTGCCATGCGCATGCTGTTCGACTCTCCGCGTTCCCACTCAAGGTTGGCCAACAATGTCCACGCCCCAATGCAATTTCTCGCATGCTCCAAAAACATAGCGCTAGGTCTGGCTCGCAGACTCGTGCCCCGGTGGGGCACCGCACCCTTGATCGTGGAGGCATATTCTCGGGTACGCCCAAGAGGACGGCGTGCAGCGTGCGAAAGGACGAGGGCAGTAACTTGGCAATAGACGAGTTTCAACTGCGACTGCTCAGCTTGCACTACTCCGGTCAACCTGGATGCCCTCCCGGCCAGAACCAGATATCTTCTGCTCGCGCCGACTAGGCTAGAGGGCTTCATGCTCGAAACCAGAAAGTGGGCTCTTTTCGATATTGCCGACCTACATCCCCACCGCGAAAAGCTTGAGGATGCAGACCCGTTGCATTCGATATACCTGGACAAGATTTTGTTTGCGTCTCTCAACGAAGAAAGCGCATGCGTGGCACCAATAGCCGTGTCGACGACGCCCGACCGCGACCCGCAGGAAAGCTCGGCGAAGGTCATGCCAAAGAACTTGCGCGGGTCGTGGTGTCTAGTGATCTCTCTTCTGTCCCAGGAATGCTCCGGATGAGGCCCATCCGTCCCTCGCCGCCGCACGTCCCGGGCTGTTTTCCGGTGGACGATCCTGCACCCGTCTTCCTGGCTTCGTCAAACCGCCAACACTCGCGGGGCGGCACTCGGACGACGGGCAACTCTTATATCTGCTGCTCCGAGGGGCTGAGGCGCTTCTGGACGTTGCAGGCCCCTATCATCCGATGGGACGGCGACCAGCAGACGCATTCCAGGCAGCATCTCTCGCCGGTGGGGAGGAACAGGAACGGCCCGAACTGGCGACAGCGTAAGCATTTCTCGGACCGTAGGGCCTGATGGAGCTTCTGCACCGAGTGCAGGCCGCCCAGCCCTGTCTTGACGAGCGCCGCCAGGGCCTTCCACGCGTGCTCGGTCAGATTCGGTTTTCCGGGTGCGAGCGGACCAGGAAGTTACCCCCGAGCGAGACGCGAGAGAAACGGGAAGCTAATTGAATGTCGAGCAAAGTTGATAATCATCCTCTGGAGTTCTCTCGGAAGCTGGTCGAGTAGGCCAGCTGACGAAGGGCGGTCGGGGAATGTACTTCGCTCGGGCGGCTGCAATGTGTCACCGGCGGTGTGCACCGGGTGATTGGTATCGGCACCCGACGACCTTGAGGATCCTTTCTGGATCAGCGAGTAAGCTTTGCAGCTCAATGTCCTTCTTCAGGGGAGCGCTCAAAGAATTCCATGTTCTGCGGATGGTGTCAAAGCACGCTTTCAGATGGACAGAATCGTCTATGTATGTGCAAGATGGTTTGGAACTGAGTCGGCTGACGCCGAGCGTGGAATTTCAGCTCCGGAGGCCCCTTGATGTATCCGGCGGCGCACAAACCGGCTCGTGCAGTTGTAGTACTGTACCTGCTCTCTTGTTCCTCTACTTGCATTCACACACCAGCTCACCGCCGTCTCTCAACCTTGTGGATGGCCAGCCTCCATACAAAGTCAGGTGCCACTAAGCCATCTAATCAACTGCTAACAATTAGAAGAATATATCGTCGCCATCATCAACTAGTCTTTAATCCGTGGAGGACAGCTCAGACACAGAAGAAAGAGCAAGAAAGACGGAAAGAAAGCAAAAAAACAAGAAACGGGGAATTACGAAGCGGGGAGGGAGTCAGGAGCTAAGCTCTAGTAGAGAAACCCCGGGCGCGGGACGCTTTCGGTGCACACACATCTAAGTAGATTCCAGATACTACCAAGACCATATGTGTTTTTCTACGCTCTCAGCATCTGTCAGGACCAGGGAGCCAGCCCTCTCCCACAGCGTCTCTATATGCAACATGGGCCTTCAAGTCGAGTCCAGCTCAACAAATGCCCAAGCAATCTTTCCCCCATCAGTGCCCGAGAAAACGCCTACCTTGTACCACTTTAAATCCAGAACCAGGTCCTCCACCTCGACCAGCCAGGGCAGGTCCTCTACCTCGTCCAGATTGTGGAGGCTATTCACCAATTCAACCGCCCAGCGACCCCTTATTTCTCTAAGAACGGCCCCCGACCGGCGTCGTTCGCTTCCTGTGTGTCGCGGTGCACGCCATCTTGACGTACTTTTCGACGCCCGTGCCCTTGCAGGTCGCACATTTCCTCTTGCCCGTGCCGCTACACTCGCTCGAGCCACAGCATTTGGCCATGCGCCCGCTGACAAAGATGCAGGCGTGGCATTTCTTGTATCCGCGGCCTGCAGTTCCGCAGTCTGCTGCCGTGCAGGCTACAGCGGTCTTAGCGAAGCCGGCGTAATCGCTCGAGTCTTTGCCGCATTTGGTGCACTCGACCATGGTGACGGGATCAAGGGTAGGAAGCTGGACCTTGGGTTGCTGGTTGAATTGAGTTGAGTTGGGTGGCTGGCTGGCGATGATGGCGAAGGGGCGTACGAAGTGCAGGCGTTGTCAACCGCGGCTGATGACTAGAAAGTCCGATAGAATGCGAGTGTCTTGAACATTGAGTGTTCGGAATGATGTCGGTTCTGGGGAGGGAAGAACACCAAGATGATTCGCCGGGGCTGCCGCCTCAACTTTATAGAGAACAGAACCATCGCTTCCAACTCCCCCTTCTGCAATCCTCCCTTTCCCCCCCACTGACTCCTTGTCCATGGCCCCGCCAGACTTGCTTCTGACCCGGCCCTCGATGTGGCCCTCTTGAAAAGACGAACTTGACATCATTGACCACACAAGCTCCCGCGCCATGACCGGGCCGCAGTGGTTCCCCCTGACACTGAGAAATCAGGCGAGACCTACAGCGAGTGGAGTCTTAATTGGGCCACCTCGAAGATGAAACGGTCTGTTGGCGCTTGATCTTGGGTAGGGCGGCAGCCTACAACCGTGCAACGCCTTGCCGGATACGGGTTTACCATCGGAGATAGTCTGGACGTAACGTAGCTAGCTATGCATGGGGCTCTGAATGAAAGGGCCGGAATCCTCTGGCCCAGACCGACTTTGTTTCCGGCCTGTTCCAAGACGCCTTGTCCTTGACCCGAGACCCAACATTGGCGGCGTGCTTCGCAGGCAAACTCGGCGCAGCCAACGGTTACACTACGACGGGCTAGGCTGTATAGTAAAACCAAAGAAGGACGCACTCTACGGCGCCTGGGAAATGACTCTGAAAAGCTGCGCTGTTGGTGGGTTGGGGGCGAGCCCTGGATCGCCACTTGTTGGGATCGCCACTTGTTCACCTAAAATGAGTTGATGGTATAGGCGTGTACCAGTATCAAGACCGGTTTCAAGTTTTAAAATTAGATCAATAGGATTAGCTCAAGCCTCACGGTGCCGCCAGACCCTCTTGCTGAAGACTATGGGCTCGGCTATGCTGCCAGGAGGATCACGGTTTCCAGCCCCCACGGCCTACGCCAGTTCTCACCATCATCCTCGCCTGCATTAAGCCATAACTTTCCCGAACAGAAACGGGACTTGCATATCATGTGAAATAGAGCAATTAATTCAGGTAGTTGCCGCACTGTTGTAAGTGTTCCACACACACAACTCTTCAAATCCCCCTACCATTATTCATCATTCATGTATAGGTGGTTGAAGAGCTCACTCACAGTTCTCCGAAGCTTGGGTCGACCAGAGAATCAAGGTGGCACACCTAGTAAGATATATACAGTCAACGCTTGCCGTGTCGGCGCGATCTCGACGATGATGGCTTGACGGCCTCGTTGATAACATGCAGGCGGAGACTGTGTCGTGACAGGGTTTACCATTTGCGTCGACGATCATCTACCATGGCAGTCCAGGCGCTTCATCTGAGCCCATGAAGGTTGACGCCCCCCATCTCCACCATCTTGATGGGTACCTAATATTCCATTGGTCAGCCCGGAGAATAGGCTTGCCGACATCCGTAGGTTTGGGGGCCAGCTGTGTGAAATGGGCACAGACAGACCTCGTTTCCCCTCACCCCGTCGACTGACCAAAGTTGGAGGTTTATTCATGATTCAATCGGCCCGCTCCTCTATTCATCCACATCCACAACCTAACAAACCCAGCATTCCAAAATTCGAATTAGCAGAATGACACTAGAGCCTCTTTGTCTTGGCGCCCTACCACCCGAGTTATTTGACAATATCTTTTTCGCGCTCGACACGATTCGTGACCTTGCTAAGTTCGTTGTCACCGCGCGCTTCGTGCACAACCGCTTCAAAGCACGGCGGCAAACCATCCTATTTCACGTCCTGCAAAAAGAACTAGGTTATACACTGCCCGATGCCAGGTTCCTCTTTGTCTTCCCCTACTCGGACCCCGGGGACGCCGCAAGATACCATAACTGGATTCATGTCATGACCGGCGCATACCTGGACATGTTGGGACGTAGTGGGGATCAGGCCTTTCGAGGTGATCCTGGCCCCCCTACGCCTAAGGAGCTGACGGCGCTCTGCCGGACACTTCACCTGATCAACTCCATTACGGACATATATGCCACGGTACAGTTAACGTCGTTCGACAAGGCCGGTGGAGGAGAGACCCCAGCGACAACACCCCCCTCGCGCCTAGAGCGGCGCAGGATCATGCGGGCCTTCTACCGCCGCCAAATCGTAAGCAATGCCTGGGCCTCGACAAGGCGTCCCGCGCACTGGGACGACGACGACTCGCATGCCTTCAGCAACACGAGCACGGAAAATGGCCAGGACCTGGGCTTATTCGCCGCTTTCGATCCGTGGGACATGCAGCAGATTGACCATGTCAACTGCTTCATCCTGCGCCTGTGTCGCGCGCTCGTGCTCCGTGCTGCAGAGATGGAAGCAGAGATATCACCCAGCCAGTTCGGCAATCTCCACGCGCACTTGGATCACCTCGTGCGGTATTTGCGAGCACACCGCGCCGTCGCCGAGGCGGCCGTCGCGGACCTGCAGTCGGGGAATCCGCTCCCGCATGACGAGCGCTTGGAGAGAGAGTACGTGAATCGATACGAGCTGCTGCCTCTACTGTCGTGCTGGCAGACACACCGGTCGCAAGAGTTCCCAGACCCTGTCCGTGATAGGCAGGAGCAGGATGGTTTGCCGATGGACCCAGAAAATGTTGGGGACGGTCCCGGCCAGGTACCTTATGGCTGGTCGGATGCGTTGCGAGGGCGCCATATCCACTGGTATGGCGAAGGCCTTCGCGGAATTCCCTGGCTTCCGCCCTGCCCGACCACCGAAAAGAGCTGGGCCCATACCAGTGTGATTGAATGCTGGAGGCGATACGGCTTCGCCCTGTGGGACCGGAAACGGGTCGAGGCGTTGAAGAGGTTGAGCTGGTTCCAGGCTCTACAGACTGGATTTGTTCTGGATTTCTGCTCATAGGGTACACGCAGCCGAACTTGATCCCAAGCGATCAAAAGAGGCATCATGGACTTCTTGCACTAGTAGACCAAATTGGTCGACGAATCAACAGATTGTCAGTTCGTCAGTTTCTCGCTTCTTCAGTTTTTGAACCATGGCATCGACGGCCATGGCGGACGACAACTCTAGACGTCCAGCCAGAGCGCTGGAGCGAAGCCTGGCTGACGCCCCAGCTATCCCCGGCGACTATCTAGAGCTCTGGGAACCAGCAACAGAACAGATTTGTTGTTGCCGATGTTGAGAAACAGCCTTGAAAACATAAGCCGTTCATGCTGCACTCCGTCTGGTGCGCCAGGGTAAGCAATGTTGCGTCACAGCCTGCTTGTGTCACACCTGTCTCCTGCAATGAGGCCCATTACCCCGCCTAGGATGCCTAATGCTCCCCATTTCTCACAAACTCCCACTTCTACAAGCACAATCTTCCCTTTCCATACACATCAACCATGGAAGAAGCGGTATGCTTCAAGTGTAACTACGCCTTCATCTCATACAGGGCCCTTGAGGTCCACTTGATGAGCTGCGATGCCCCCTTTGAGCCGCTCAGATCTTCCCCTTGGGCTTTCATTCCTCCGCCAGCCTCATACGCTTCAGCAAAGGGGCCACGGTCTCGCCATCCAGGCTCCCAGAAGCGCTGGTACCAGTCCCAGATAACTCGGAGGTCCTCCTTGGGTGAACAGCCAGCCACGGCCGCCCGGCCCGAAACCACAACCCCTTCTCCTCCGACCGCGAGTCGGAAAGATGCAGCAGGAAGGCGACGAAACCATCTTGTTACAAGCAACAACACCAATGGAGCAACATGCACCAAATGCGGTATATCATTCCCAGACTCGAGGACTCTGGGCGAGCATTTCATCGAGTCTGAGGCTCATCGCTACGCCGCGGCGGCACCGAGCAGCATCTGGGAGGGGCCTGCGTACAAATACAAGGCTAAGTCAACAGCGGGAGGAAACCGACCGCTTCCTTCAAGTCGCACGACGAAGCCTTTTTCCAGCACGCCGAGGAGCGGAGAGACAGGGAAGTCAAGTGTGACGTGTGACTGTGGGAAGACGTTCCAGACCAACTCGGCCATGACACAGCATAGAAAGGACTCGATGAGACACAAAGAGGGAGCAGATGACGGAAAGGGGGTGGGAAGACAACATACAGACGCGGGATTTCCAAGAACGTCAAATGGTCAGGTCGTGGGTTATGATGGGGTCGACGACATTACTTCCGCCTTGTCTAAGCTTTCCGCCGCCTGAAGATTGTTGTGATTTCTTGTGTGTGACGGGTCTTGCTTTAAGTTCGAACTGCAGTCATTATTAGCTTGAGTTATTTTCAATGATCGACGAATAAAGGGGGGGG
>NW_026944248.1:0-37909 GCF_033297405.1 Parathielavia appendiculata | reverse complement strand
TCTATCGCAGGGAAATCAGGCATCCATTCCTATCTGTCAACTAGCCAAGGGGGTGTCCGGCGCTGGCGTCCCGAGCTGTATGGCTGCGCCAGACTCAGGACCTGTACCTCCTTGGGTCTCCTCTACTCTATTTTGCTGGCCTCGTCCCCGTCCGCTACCTCTTCCTCGTCCCCGACCTCTTGCCCGTCTTCCTGTAGTCCCCCGAGCCCGCGAGCCCTGCCGCCGCCGTCGTCAGCCATCTTGGCGGGTTGGTTGCGGGTGGTGGGGGTTGGGTGGGTTGGATTGGGGATGGTAGTATTGTGTACTAGTGATAATGCAACGGTATTCCTCTAGTGCGTTTAAAGGCTTCTGAATAGCTTCAGATCGCGCTCAGTTGCGTGGTAACCGCCGAGGTAGTGGTGGTGGAGAGGGGTGCACCTTCGCACCTGCTTGTAACGGGCTGAGCCCTGCACCTGCAGTGAGCCTCGTCCAGGTGGTCTGTGCGGACCCCGTACAATTAGGTTGGCGACCCCGTACAATCAGAGATACTTCTTGTTGCAAAGCTCGCACTATCCTAATTTTCTCCTATATCAAGCCCAGTCCCTCACACTGTTGCAACGCCCAACCAGCTACGGTGGATGCCACACGTCCACCTGTCTTCCGTAGTATAGTGGTCAGTATGTGAGCTTGTCATCGCACCAGGCTCCTCCTGGTCCAGACACCGCTCGAGACCCGGGTTCAATTCCCGGCGGGAGAGTCAATCGTGATCCACTTGGACCGTTCTATCTTTTTGACTTGGTTTTGCTCCCTTTCACATCGACCTCGGTCCTTACGCTTGTTGGCATCCCTTTACCCTCCCTTCCTCCCCCCCGCCCTTGCCACGCAATTCCTCCCTGGATCAGCCCCGGTACGTAACCACCTTCCCAAACGTGTCACTCATCCCCCAGATCCCCTCCCTCAAGCAGCTCAGCTGCACAATCTGCGAATGGTCCACAAACAGATTCACATCCGCCCCAAACTCCCTCACATACCAATTAAACACCCTGGGCTCCGCCGCCTCAAACATGACCTTCTCCTTGGGCAACCCAGCCAAGACGGCCTGCACCACGTCCGTCCGCCAGGCCTTGACATTCTCCGTGATACCTTCGCTCTCAATCATGATGCGCTCCACGCCAGCCTCCTCGATGAAGCGCTTGGCCAGATCGACAATCTTGGACTGGTCCGACGTCCCGCCGCCGCCCTGGCCCTGCAGCGCCTCCAGCTCGGCCGCGTCCGTGTCGCCGCCGGCGCCGAATTGGATGCCGATCTCGGGCTTGGCCGTCAAGCCCTCGGCGTGAACGCGGTCGATCAGGCGCAGCCAGTCGTCGGGCGGCAGGGAGAGAAAACCGGACGAGATCTCGATGACGTCGAACTGCAGGGCTTTGCACTTTGCGAGGTAGCGCGTGATGGCGGTAGATGGGTCGGATTGGGTTAGGATGTGCTCAATCCAACCGCCCTGTTTGCATTGGTCAGTACTTCCCATGTTCAGACCTAGTGGCTCTTTAAGAACAGGGTGCCGAACGCATTGGCTGAAGCGGCGCGATGGAGATGGGAAAGGGGTGGCAGACCGTAGAGACGTAAACGCAGTGCTCGTGGGCAAGCTCAATCAGCTCGCGCAGCTTGTCCTCGGGGAAGAGGGAGAATGAACCGCCCGCGAACTTGAGCCCGTCAATGTGGTGGCCCATGCTGTTTATTCACAACCAGTCAGCCCGAGGATTACACCGTTGCTTGCCACATCGCTGACGAGGGCAACTCACGTCTCGAGAACGTCCTTCAAATAGTGCTTCCCCATCACGGAGTAGTACGGCCCTCTGATCTCGGTGACGCCGATTTTCCGCGGCTTTGGGGGACGCGGGTTGTGGCGGATGAAGCCGAAGGCGTTTTCGTCTTCGAGCATGACCTTTGGCTGCTTGGACGCGGCATCACGGTGTGAGCCCTTTGTGGGCTGGAGGGCGGTTGTGGAGAATGCCCTGAAGTTGCAAGACTTGGCCAAGTGACGATATGCCGCCCCAGGCAGTCGCTGCATCGCTGGCCGAAGGAAGGTTGAAATGTGCCGAGAGGCCATTTTCGTGGCTGAAGCCCAGTGGCGCTTGGTCGGCGGTGTCGTGCTGTTCAGGGTTTGGTGTTGGCGACTCGAAACTTCGGGCCTCAGAAGACTCAATACGATGTGGATGGCTGCACGTGGTGTGCAAAGTAAGCTGGGAAATGAAGAGAATGAATTCGATGATCGTCCAAAATCTGATAATTAGTCCTGACAGCATTTATTAGTAGAAATGTCAGGTTGGTCGGATTCCGTGTTAGTGCCGCCGAGTGACATCACCGTCCGGCTCGTCGTGGCCTTTTCAGTCAGGACCAACGTCACATCAAGCTCTGTAAAGAAAGACAGTTATGGAAACCAAAAGGGACCCCAAACTCATGATTGAGTTATCCATACTCTAAGCCTGCTTTTGCCCCAACGCAAACCGTCGCGACGACAATTGGTTCAGAGGTATGGGTAAGTAGCGATTTCCTCCTCCAGTGTGTTGAGGGCAGTGGGGGAGCCTAGAAGCAGTACGGCTTGTGGGGTGCGGAAGGTCGCATTGGACAAGATTCCCACGCGCGCCGGTAAGGACGCACAATGCCGCCCATTGGTGGCGGCGCTCCTCATCGCGCGCATCAAAAACGTTCTAGCCGCGGCCGCCGTCCCTGGCACCCTTGTTATTGTTATTCCGACACACAAAGATGTTGTGCAGGAAGCGACCGTTCCTCCCATGAGCGAGAACCCCGCAAGCGAAGACCTGGAGAGACGCTATGGCTTCAGGCCCAAAAAGCCCACTCTACCAGCTCTCGCAGAGGTTCGATTAGCAACTCCTGCAGCGTGCCATGGGAGGCGACGCAGATACGGCCCTGATGGAGATCCAAGCCAGGCAGTTCGTTCCGTGTCTGGTTGAGAAACAAGGATCCTCTTTTGTATGTGTCACGACCGGTTTGACGAAGATGGAGAAGCCTGAGGGTCGGGCTTGTAGTGCCTGGCCGCAATAGCGCCGGCTGGAACACACGAGTCTGCTGCTGCGTGCACCACATTGGAGAAGAGTAAAGTGACAAAACCCATAGTTGGCTCGGCTGATCAGACAATCCCATATTCTCGAACTGTAGGGAATGCAGGGGGTTGACTTCCAGATCCTATTCCAGCGACTCCGAAGCGATACGGCATTCTCAAGGGTCAGGGGTACGGAATCAGAATCAATCTCGTCATCATCGGGTTGATCCAGATACAACCTCTTGTGACCCACGAATCTCTTGAGAGTCCGTCTGTGCCGCACCGTGGCACGCCAAACATCCGGCTGAACCACATCGGTTTCCCAGATTCCAGTAAAGAGCTCCTCCAACCCCTCAAACGACCGGGCAATCGAGCAACAGGCCACCACCCGCCGTTTCCATAGTCGGCACACGCCAATCCGAGACCTCTTGAGCTAGACTGGCGTCGCAGATGCCAAGAGCGATGCGAGTAAGTGCTCCCAGTCGAGCAGTTCCATAGAGTAAATTACTCGAGGGCGCCAAAGTCAATGGTTCGAACGAGCGCGTTACTGGTCCTCTCGTCGATCGGGAGCGAATCCAGCGAAAGGACGCGCAGCGAGGGGAACATGGGTTCCGGTACTTGGTAAACGCTCGCCGACAGCAAAAGATCAACAAGCAGGTCCAGCGCGGGAATGTCGGGGTCGCGATGAACTTGGCGGTAGATATAAACCCAGTCGGCGGGGGAGAGAGCCAGTTTTACTTGCTTGAGGTTGTATGGATTATTTTGTATTGCTTGGGACAAAGCTTCGAAATTCTCCGAGGGGAAGCTCCCCAGGAGATGCGCTTAAGCCCTCTGAAGAGCGACAAGTCGACTACGTTGCGCTCGATGTTCCCAGAACAGAGAGATGAAGTGGTGGACCGGGGGATTTGAGTTGCGGTTGACGTTCACCGAGTGCTGTGATCAAGTTGGGCGGAACGCAGGCTCCAAGTCCCACCAGCAGCTGCTGTAAGCATGGTTTCGTCGAGCGCCTAGAGCGGAAGCCGGCGGAAGAAAGTGGCCGAGTTCTACGTTACCTGAAATCACGCAACGTATGTTCGCAAGATCGGAAGCGGCACTCGAATGTGAGCTGGGGCGCGGGGCGCATGGCGGCTGAAGCATGTCGCAAAGCGCGGTCACACCGGGCCATTGACTTGGCGTCCATCTTATATTCGTCTTCAATTTTTGCTTTGGACATTGACACGGATGCCTTTCCAGACGGCATTAGCAAGCGCCAAGTTGAGGGACTTTGAGACTTGAGATAGTGCCTTAACATCGCTGGGCATTAGCTGCAGCTCGGATCAGCGGTGAACTTTGTAAGGGGGCGGATAGAAGTGGCCCAGTGGGAGAGGCGCCATGAAAACACCTCGCCAACAATGATATCAAGCGCTCCTGTGGCAGGGTTCGAAACATGATGTCGTTCAAGTATCGAGCAAGCTTCAGTTTGGGAACGGAGGCGCGAGGATGCACAGATTATTGGCAAACAGTGTGGGGACTAGATCGCTAGATCGCTGAATCGTTCGTTGTCAGAGTCAAGAGTCAAGACCCCACTTGACTCGCACATAACCACCCAAAACAGCCTTAACCCTCTCCAAGTGCTCACTTTGAGTCACGTCTCGTCTCGAGCAGAGGTTAAATTAAAGCACCTCGTCTTTCCATTCGACGATATTACACTGTCCTGGTTGCGACAGACGCCTCTCTAGGTCCGAAGTATGGCCAGCGAAACCTGTTCTTCGGCGTATCGCTTAGCAACCACACCTCATCCAAAAGTGTTTCGGCAGTGAGAAGACAGCACGGAGCACATGATTAACGACCGACACAATTACAACGGCAGCACGATTATGTAGTAACATCTCTAAGGAACGTGGCTATCGTTCGTTGCAAGACATTATTTCAAGCAGCAATGACGGTTCTCGCACTTACTGCTAGGGCCGCTGCTTCGGTGCGCCCTCAAGGCCTACCCGATCAGAGACACGTCACATGTAAAGCCCTCGAGCCAGACCAACTACCTTAGTCTCACGTTTGTCTTTCCCACATATGCATGACGCGCGAACGGTTAGAGGTGAATCTACGAAGCATTATGGCTCAGTGACGTCTCCCCGCGGTTTGTCCATAATCATAACAACGCGGTACAGCAGCATACAGTACCACTCTTGACTCCACATGCGATTGTGACCTAATGACTTTCCTTCCCTCCAACTTCCTAGACCCTCACTCGCCGACGTATCTTAGCCTTACGACCACTCGTCCAACTTGGCCTCAGAAGTCTCGGTCCCGGCTTAATCCGCCCCGTGGTTCACCTTCACGAGCCCCAAGAGATACCTTGGAAGCTATCGATCCAGCTTACGGTTGAGCACACAAAAAGACACATCGAGTCCGAGTCATCCACGACAGATTTGACCACTGTTACGTCAAAACCATCACATCAAAGGGCAAGTGCTGCAACTCCTCCGACCAAAAGCACTAGAAAGGCCCGGGTCAGGTCCCGATTCTAACAACTCTCGCCCAGTTCCCAGTTCCCGCGAAGTGGTATAATCGCCGCGCTTGCTGATCACCCGAGCACTTGCTCAGAACCTCGACGAAATGAATCTCAAACTGGTTCCCGTGCCCGGGAACACTACCGACGACGGCCGCGGCGAGCTACTCACTGAGGTTATGACGCAGTGGTTTTCCGTCTGGCTTGTCACGCTGCAAGTCCCGCTCACCATAATCCGTTTTGTCGCGGGACATTTCGACGGCGAAGATGTTGCTCGGGCCCTTGGCGACGAGCTGCGTGACGTTGTTCAAATAAGTTTCAATGCTTCTCTGGGTCTGTGGTTGATTGTCGCGTCGATCTGCTGGGTCACTGGGGACTCGGATGTGACGGGGTTTGAGCTTTTCAAGCTCGTGATGCATGGATCGGCGGCCGTGCGGTTCAAGCGCAGTATTCTTCCAAGCTGGTCATTGCCGGGGATTGTGCTGGTCCAGGGAGCCGCGCGAATCGGGAGCATGTGGGATATAGCAGTGACAAGCGGGAGAAGGCCAACCCTGATGCAGGTCTTCGCAATAGCGGCAGACTTGTATACTACTTTCAGACAATGGAAGACTCTCCATGCGTTATATATTGAAGGGGTCTGAGGGATCACATCTGGGGAATGGTATGGCGTATGTAAGTAGGGGCTGGATCAATACACACCGTCAAAGTATGCCGAGCTTGCAGCCGAAATACAAATCCGGGGTATCTGAAACGCGGTTCGTTATCCAATGACAGATGAGATATTCTACAATAAAGATGCTTGTGATTCCGCTTCTCTTCCAGCTCTCCTTCCTCTCGCATTGCGCGCATCACAGCTCATCCTTCCCGGCTCTCTTGGCCTCCTCGACGCTCTTTGTCTCCCCCGCCTTCTCCGACTTCGCCGCCTCTGTCTCCTCTCCCTTCTCGGCCGCCTCCGGTCCTTGAGCGATCTCCAACACATCCTCTTCCACCTCGCCCTCCTTCAGCTTCAGCACCTGCGCCTTGATCTGGAACTCGATTTCGCGGTCATTCAACTTGGGCGACGTGTGTTGGACGGGGTACGCGACCACGCGGCCGTCGGCGAGTTTGGCGGAGTACTTGGAGAGGTCAAGCAGCGATTCTGTAACTCATGTCAGCACCAACCCCACCCATCAATCTAGCGAAAGGAACAGCCAACTCACCCTCGCAGTCACTCCCCTCAGCCACCCAAAGCGGCAGCATCTCATAGATAGCCCCCGGCGCAAACAACACCACCCTCCTGTCGTCCTTGCCACGCCACTCCTCGCTGACGGGCACCTCCTCCGGCACCTTGATCGTATTCATAACCCTCGTGCCGGGCGCGGGCCGCCCATAGATGGCAAACAGACCCCTACCAGGCCCGTCACTCCTCTCCTGCTCCTCGATCCACTCGCGCACCTTGAGCGGCATCGCGTCGTAGTCCATGATGAGCAGCTTGCGGTCGTAGCCGTGGGGGTCGATGCCGTCCCAGCTACCCGGGTACTCACGCGCCGAGAAGACAGACCGGAGCGCGTCGCGGTACGCGAGCAGGCCGTTGGGGCCCGGCTCGGACAGGTCGTCGAGGAGGTGCTCTCGCGCGGTAAAGGTGCGCTCGGCTTCGCAAGCGGGGGTGTACTTCGCGTATCGGGGCGAGGCGAAGGGGTTTGGCCAGCGCCAGGACGCCATCTTCTCGGGCTTGCCCTGCAGGCGCGGGGGCTTGTCTGGGGATGCGGGGCCGATGGCCGTGGCTGTTGCGGCGAGCCAGGCGGCTGTGAAGAGGGCGTCGAGTCTCATTCTGAATGCTGCGTTCTGGTTTCTGAAGCAGGTGTTGCTTTGCTGGCAGATTGTCCCAGTCAACGCGTTTGCAGAGCCGGCAGGACTAATACAACCTCAACCTGGCGCAGCGGTTGAGGAGGAGAGAGTGAGCAATGAATCCACGGCTGAAGTGGGAGAAGACGGCGCTGAAGCCATTGTCAACGGAATTGGCCACAGTCGCCGGTAAATAGCCCTTTCATGCTTCTCCATCACGCAAAACCGATGCGCTGTCCTCCGGAGTGGCCTGCCCGAACTTCCAGATTCGAGCGGTTCAAGCAAGGGTCCAGATGGGGAATATGGAGAACGTTGCCGATGATGCGGAGCATCCCCGCACTCTGGTGTGTGGGGAGCAAGGTTGGCAGTTGGTGGTTGGGGACCGGTGTGGGGTCCAGTCAAAGAAAGTGAGGGTTAGTAGTTGTTACAGTAACTATGACCACTTGTGTTCTAAAATTTCTTGAGAACCACAAACACCCAAAACCAGCGATTTTGGAGGACACGACGGTCACAACCTCTGACAGGTCCTGCTCGCGCCCGACAAACCGGCTTGTCCATTACACTCGATCAACGTCTATCCTGAGTCTATGGGCTACTGTACACTGTGAATACGCAGAATTGCCTTGGCTTTCTTCTGGGCAGCGAGGTGAGCAGACGAGTAGTACGAAGCCCATTTTCTTCTCCATGTCTAATTAATTGCCCATTCCACTTGTAAGGGACTCAAGCCAATTAATCATTAAGCGGCCGCAATGATGTATCTTGTCAACACCGGAAATTGAAAAAACCCTCCCCAGCACACGAGTCCCGCGGCAACATCCGATTGAGCATCTTCGGTCTCTGTTGCCCGGACCATTACTGACGACTAATGCGAAGTTGGAGGGAATTGGCGTGCGAAGGTCTTGTATGTCATAAGAGTCTCAAGCCCGTGGACGGCAACTACCTTTTGTAAGTCTTATATCCATACCGCATCTCATCTACACTCTGCTCATCTCTAAAGCTCTACTTACAGGCGGACCTTGCCATACGTCGAGCCAATCTCGCCCCAGCGCAAGTTACTGTACGTGACCTCCGGGTTGGGCTGGACCTTGACAATCTCGGTAGGGTGGCCCTCGGTGGCGTTGCAGGGCCCGGCCTCGCCCGAGTCGAGCCAGCGCATGTTGCCGCCCTCGTCCCACCAGATGCTCATGGCGAGCACCATGCCGCGCGACATGGCCTCGCCCATCCCCTGCATGGCGCCCAGGCTCAAGAACTTCTCGGCGCCCGTGGCCGCGCAGAACTCGTCCGTCATGCTGTCCGTCTTGGGCAGGCCGGGGACGTCGACCGTGTGTGATTCGATCACCTTGCCATCTTGCACGTACAGCCGGTGGATCTTCTCGAGCTTGCCGCGGCGGTTGGCGGGGAACTGCGTCACGACGCTGAAAGGGCGAGACGTGTCCACCTTGAAGGCGTTGCTGTTGCCGTAGTAGTCCGTCACGTTGACCCGGTACGGGTTCCACGCGCAACCGTTCTTGTCGCACACGCCGTCGAACTCGCACTCGGCGCCCTCGCAGAGGTACAGGCCCTTCTTGTTGCACGTGTGCGGGGCGACGTGGCTGGCGCGCGAGTTGGCCTCCCAGATATCCATCTCGTTGCAGCACGAGCCCTTGCCCTCGATGTTGCCCTGTTGTTTGTTCAAGGTCAGTAGTCACCCAACCTGAGCGGAAGTAGTGAGGAGAGGAACTGGTAACGTACCACACCGTTGATGAAGGGCGTGGTGAAGCACTGGGCGTCGCAGTAGCCCGTGCCGTAGTAGGCGCCGCCAGGGTTGAGCTTGCTGCGGGCGCCCGTCTTGTCCATTTCGGAGAGGTAGAGGGCGCTGTTCATGCCGCAGGGCAGCTTGGTGGCGTCGACCTCAAAGGTAAACTCGTTGCCGGTGAGCTGCAGCATCTCGTACTCCCTCTCGGACTTGTCGAGCAGGTAGACGCGCGGGCTGACCAGCTTGCCGTTGAGCAGCTGCTGCAGCTTCAGCGACGTGCCCGAGGTGGTGACGCCGTACTGGCTGTAGTCGGGGATGCCCTCCATGATGCAGTTCTTGGCGCACGCCTCCTTGGTCGGGCACACGGTCGCGTTGGGCGGGTTGCCCCAATCGCCGCAGCCGAGCGTGCTGCCGACCTGGTGGACCGGGTGGGTCAGCGAGTCCAGCACAATGTAGTTGGTCTTCGCCTTGCACCCGTGCTTCTTGGAGCAGCGGTACGTGGTGATCTTGGGGTGCACCTCCTTGCTCTCGCCGGGCTTTTGGCCGTTGGCCAGGCCCAGGAGGAGCGAGGCGAGGCCGAGAAGAGCGATGCCGCGAGCCATTGTGTCGAGTCTTTGTCACACCGTCTTGTCAGAGGGGAAGCGAGGACTGGAGAGACCGGAGAGATATCGTGGGACGGCCCGGCGAAGAGGCCCAATATATAAGCTGTCGTCTTTCATCCTCCCGACTCTTCGATCCACCCTCTCCTCACCCCAAGAATCTTCTATCTTGGGTCTCCGCACGGAATGCGGCCCCAGTGTCACCACGGGAGCGCCGCCATTGGCAGGCTACAACCTTCCATGGCTTCCAGCCGAGCTTCCAGCCGCTTCCTCGGGGAAGCTCGCGAGTGCCATGGCGGGAAACGGGCAGCGGGCCCGGGTTTCCGGTGTGGATGACCTGCAAGGGACGGTGCCAAGCGAGATCTCGGTTGGTACAATACATGTCTGCGGCTCAGGACTGTTGGTTCAGCGTTGCATTGCGAAGGTTTGCCAAGCCGGCCTAAAAGGCACCACCGGACATTGAGGGACCGAGTTCCCACGTCTGGAATGAGCTACTGAAAATGCGGGGGAGAAGGTGGAGAGGTCTCCTGGCAGAAGATGGAAACCTGGGTTGACCGGTCAAACGAATGACTTCCAAGCTGGGCTACAACGTGGGTTTGTGGTGGCTTCTCATCTCGTGGAGGGGATTCTGGCGAGCAGGGGGGAACCATACCAGGGAGTGAGACCCGGGAACTCGAGCCGTTTTTACTTTCTCCTTGAACTTGTCAATGAACTGATAGACAGACCTGTATTAACCAATCAACTTAATGAAGCTGACTACAAGTCCAATGTACAAGGAGCCACAATGATAGCAGAGCTCGAACAGTGCACAATGGCTGCGTGAATTACCGAGCTTCTCTCGGTGTCCCCACAGCCAGATAACCTCGCTGTCCAGTCCAAAACACCTGACTTGAGCCATTACAAGTACATTCTCCCATACCAATCAAAGCGGCTTCGTACTTGAGGTGCTCTTTTGGCCAAATTGTGAAGGCAACACCAGGGCCATAAATGTCTCTCAGGGGAGACGACTCATAGAGGTAGGCGAGTAACCAAGTCTCACGGTCCATGATGCTGTCCGCCTGGCTCACGCTGGCTCTGTGTACCCTATGTCCTCAGTCTACCCCTCAGGATCAAAGTGAACTCGAGTCCGCTTGATGTTGATCACCTCAACCCCGCGCCCTTTCCATTTCTTCCGGAGGATAGGGATCCCACTCGAATCCGCTTCCGCCGTCGCATGTTCCACTTTGCTGCACCAGCTCAATTCCACGCTTTTCGGAATTCCGGGCTGGCCACAAAACCGAGGGAAGAAAGGCTGAAGGATGATGAGCCGAGCAAATTGTTCATCTCCTCCGCCAGCGTCGACAGGCCGCGCTTGGCTGCAGCCACCACGCGGGCGCGGGCGGCGGTGAACTCGCCCTCATCCAACTGGAGGAAGTACTGCTGCTTGATCCGGGGTATCAGGCCCAGCATCACGGCTTCCATGAGCATGTCTTCGTCCGGGTGGATGGCGCGATTGTCTTCGTTCGCAAACCGGGAGCCAGGAAGCTTGGGCGCAACATTGTCCGCGCTCACAACCTTGTGGACTCGCTGCTTGCTGAATTGCGCGTGCGGCGAGAGAGTCTCTTTCCACCCGAGCTGGGGCGCCGTGGGGTCCAGCACAACAGATACACCGCAGGGTAGAGTGACTAGCGCGGCCTCATAGACCAGAAGGGAGTTGAAATAGTCTCCCTCTTGGCCCCTGAACCTAGCTACTGTATGGTCGAGCCTCCGTCAGCAAACTTTGTCTTGTCTGGAAGTTCCGCGTTGCCCAGTGGGCTTGCGTTCAATGGATGGCCAGACGTGGGCTATTGGCCTGGGATTGGAGTTTCTCTCCCAGCACTTACGTCGGATGAGCATCTAAATCACGGCCTTCGCTCCTGTGATGACCATGCCGCAGCTTTTGTGAAGCGCAGCTGCCACTCCGAGGTCGGGTGACGAGGCGATCTCCGTAGGGAATCGAGCCCAGAAGGGAGACTGCTGAGGAACGCGGGTGTCTCATGTGGCCTTCACCATGACTAGTCGTTCTTCTCGGCAATATCCTCGATGATCCTGTTGTTGGAGAGAGTGATAGTGATGAAGTACTTAAAGATCTCACGGAAAATGGAGCTAGCACGGTAAATCTGCCAAAGCTGCTTGCAGAAGTCCTTATGTGTCTTCCAATGCTTGACTTGGCACGCCTTGCCCGCAGTATCCCGTCTCAAATATGCTGTGCCCGTGCCCTTCGAATCAGACAGCCCGAGCAGCTTACATTGGCATCTTTGTCGCCGCATTTCTTCGATGCCGGGTCGTGACTGAGAAAGGCCTTGGAGCTTGCTTTCGCGGCACTCTTCCTGTCGGACTCGAAGGTCACAATGAAGGGCGATGTCCCATCCTTTCGGCCTTCAGTCATCCACTGACAGTATCGGAGCTGTCGCGCCTTGTTGTAACCATCATTGGAAGCCACACCAGCTTTGGCGAGTGCGAGGGCGGCGAGTTGCTGGTAGAGGCAACCGGCCGACCTCATCTCTGACAGCATCGTCTTGGCGTGTTTGAGGATGTATTCGAAGTCGGGATCGACAGAAGCTCGGTACATGCAGTCGATAAGCAAAATGATTTGCAGGCCCTGTGCATGGTTATAATGGCAGACTCGTATTACCGTAATGCGAAGTCCTGTTCGGGAGTAACAAGATATCCGAAGAACCTTTCGACTGGGTCCCACGACTTGTTGTGGACTGCTGCCCATGCCTCTGGGTCGTCGTTGATACGAAGCGAATCCATGACCTGGGTAGTCGAATCTGTCAGCGAAGCTTCGATGTGAATAAATTGAGGGAGGGAGAAGGACGGAAAAAAAACTTACGGATGGGTTGAGTCAAAGAGGTGAGGCTTCTGCCTGCAACGGTTCGGAAGACAGGTAACCCGTTGCGGAAGCAAGAACTCGTATTTGTCTCAAAGGAGGTATTGAGGCTGGGATGAGAAGCAAAAGCCCTGGTTGTCCACAATTGACTTTGCAATTGAGGGCATCAAGCTGAATGTGGGCATGGAAAGAGTCAGAGTTATTGGCTCAGAAGTTGGCTCTGATTGTAAATCGGACATCGGCTTTATGCCAGCAGCCACCCGCATCATGAGAAGCCGGTGATTCTGGATCAACAGTTTGTATTACCTATATGTGATGCGAAGGTTGAACTTTATGGCGAAAACCGAGCCTCAAGCCCCTGATATTACCGTCAAGGCAGATATGATGCTCGACCGACTATCTTCTCCCGACCTTGCCTACCTCAAGCCTAGGCGTTTGTCTGTTCTCGTACATGATGTTCTACAAGCGATGATCCCAGAAAGCACTCCCAACTTCTTGCATGTGCC
This sequence comes from Parathielavia appendiculata, assembly GCF_033297405.1. NCBI lineage: Eukaryota > Fungi > Ascomycota > Sordariomycetes > Sordariales > Chaetomiaceae > Parathielavia > Parathielavia appendiculata. The sequence continues at coordinate 24,866 of NW_026944248.1, read as the reverse complement.
ATGACGGCCCTGGAAATGTCGGGCGAGCGTGCTAACTCAGCACGTAACGGAGTGAAGGCTGGTCGATAACACACACTCTGATCGTTAGATCGACGCTTCACCACGGCCAAGTCATCGGCCTCGGTGATCTCCTCCAAAATACAATCCTGATACGTTGCAGGAATGTGAGAGCGAGGAAGTGTTCATGAATGTCCCGGAACAGCGACATGGCGCGGTAAACTTGGCGCATCTGTCGAGACAAGGAATTGTGCTTCGTCCAGTGCTGCCGCTGGCATTCCTTTCCGCAGCAAGATATGGCGAATGGCGTGTGCTTGTCGGTTCGGATTTGACATCCTGAGCACGGTCGGTGGGCCCCGTCCCCCCCCCCTACCCCCCCACTTCTTTTCCTTTTCCGCACTCGGCCCAGTGGTTGAGCTCATCCCACTCAGGCAAGACTGCCTTGGAAACGCTCGGGACAGGACATACGTCGGATGCTAGACCAAATTGCGCCGTCTCGTCCTTGCGGCCATGGGCTTGCCACCGGCAGAATCGAAGGTAGCGAGCTTTGAGGCTATCGTTATCGTCTGCGATGCTTTTCGTGACGGCAAGCACAGCAAGTTCAGCAAAGAGATGCCCAGGTGGGCTACGCTTAGTTGTAGCCTCCTCTATAATCTCCAGGAGATAGGCGGAGTCGGTGTCAGAAGATGGACAACTTCGACTCCTTCACGAAGTGCGTGACAGCCAGGTTGGTGCGCAGAGTTGCCTCCTGGGTGAACAGGGAGAAGAAATCCTTCTTTGGGGGCGGCAGCCGTTTGAACAAGGCAACGACAAGATCGCTCGCGGCCGCACTGTCATCTGGAGCTAACGTCATTGCGGCCATCGCGTCGGCGAGCGCCCCCAAGGTCACGGGTACCTGAAACTGAGTCCTGTGGCCCGGACATGGATTCATGATTAGCGAATCCTCCGGAAGAGAGCGCGGGCTATGCTGTACACCTACATGTTATCAGGGCTTCTTGCGGATCGACGACTCAAATCCGCTCCGTTGCTGGCAGTACTGCAGCCGGTCCAGTCTCTCAGAAAGGTCGATATGACCGATAACCGCAGGGTTTCAAGTCAAGTGCGGAAAAGAAGGTTGCTGAATGCGATGACCTCTGCAAATGCAAGCGGGGAAGGGCCGAGTGCGAAGGAGAGAGAGATTGGAGCGAGAATTGGGAAGAGAAATAAATGGAAAGGAGAAATTGGAGGGTGGCTGACGATATCGGTTGCAAGATGGGAGTGGCCAAAAAGCCAAAAACCACTGGAGATCTGACGGAAAGAAGAGGAACTGGCAGCCTCTTGTGAAAAGCGACGTTTTCCATGGCCAAACAAACGGCAAATAACGATGAATGTGAATACGAAAAAAAAAAGGAAAAAAAAAAGTCTGGGTACCTGTAATGCAAGACTTTAGGGAGTGAAAAGTTGATGCCGGGGAACAAACTGCTTCTGCACAATCGGGGTTTCTTGCGACTTCCACCCGATCAGCTCAGTTTCGAGAACAAGCAGCGGGGCTTCGCCGACTTCAGTCCGCAGACATCTGAACCTCTTCCAACCCGGGATCCCCAAGAGCATCCCCAAGTTTGACCAACGTATTCTCGTACACCCGCGCGACGTCCATATACAGATCCTCCTCCTCGTCGTCCCAGAAGCCCTTCCCTGCTCTCCGTGGCCCATTGTGTCCACTCTCGTCCTCCTGTTCTTCATTTCCATCGTCTTGCACGCCCTCTTCCTCATCGACCGCCTTGCTCATGACATCCACAATCACGATGCGTCCTTGTTCAACAAGACTCCTGCAGCGGACCATGTCTGTCCTGCTCATGCCGGCCCGGGGACCATTTTCGAAGCCCGGGAGGGGCTCATGAGTTTCAACGTCCTCGCCTGATAACAAACTGGCAAAGCAGTGATCGAGTTTGCGCAGTATCGCAAACGTGGCGGTGGGTGATGCCGGAAAGCCGGTTACCCATGTGTTGAATTCGCTGGCAATGTTGAGGAGGAAGGGGACTTGGAGGCTTGCTGGGAGGCATCAGCAAGGCGCACCCGTACCTGACAAAAGAAACGCTACTTACGCGTGCCAGACAACCAAATAATGTCAATCACACCCTCGAGATCCTTGCACAACTCGGCCATGGTCTTGTAGCCTTGCACATCCTCGCTGCCCGGCGGGGCGTTGCCCTGTTTTTTGACAAACCGCCTGGTAATGTGTTCCATGCGGCTGGCTACAAAGTGACGCACCTGGTCCTCTTTTGCCGAGCCCGGACGGAGGGCATGGGCGCGTGGGTGCGGCAGGCCGGCGACGGATCTGACGGTGGATGTGCTCGGAGCGGGGGACGGCATTGATGGCGGCATGAACCCGCCAGGGCCGAGAGAGTTTGGGGTTTCAGCCATTTTCGAATTCAGGTACTGCTATGTGCGGGTATATGATATGTTCAAACAGACATTGCATCGTCGTCCTCCTCAGGCCCACAATGTCAACATCAGTTGATGAGTGATGGAGGCATGTGGACGGAGGGGTGACTTTCGATGTCATGAGCGCGGGTTCCATCGACTTATCTTATCAGAGCTCGGCGCCAAGAACTGCCCAAAAACTGTACAGGAATTCCGAGTCCGTGCGTTCCCGAAATTTCACTTTGAGAAGCGCATCACCGAGTTCAACTTTCAAGCTTTCCAGTCGGCGTCACAACTATCAAAACAATACCCACTCACATCACAATGGCTCCCAAGCGTCTCGGCGGCTCGCGCCGCTCCTACAACCCCATCACTGGCGTCTACAATGCGTTCGTCGTTTCGGAGAACGCCCCCATTGTCCGCAGCGTCACTGCTTTCGGCGTTGGTCCTTCCCGCCCCTTTCCATCCATCGCGATTCCTCTCTGACAGACGAGCAGGTCGCCGTCGCATTTCTTGCTACCGGCTGGGCTGAGGCCATTCTTTGGTCTGTATTCTTCGACCCCGCTTGCGCCAACCATTCTGACACATTTCAGCCCGCAGTAATCGACCGAACAACACGATTCGACGAGAAAGAGGAAGCCATTAGCGATGCAGATAAACACTTGTATGAAGGAGGCTTAACGATGCCTGTACGATATGGGTTAGACGGGACCGTCGCTCGATGTCTAGTTCGAGCGATCCATGGGCGGCGTTCGGCGGATCAATCTCAATGCTAATATTTGACACACCTGCCCCTCGCAATCGGCTGCTTGCAACAGGAAGCCCGTGACTATCGACGGGATCAAAAGCCACACCAATCGAAGATCTACTCCACTTCATCATTATTTGCGGCGATCCATTCTCCATGTCCACCCAGAAAGGCAAACTTCGGCGGATCAGACATGTGATGACTGACTTTCTGACATCCATTCAGATGACGCCTCTAGCATACCGACTCCGCCTGGAGCCGCATATATTATCTCAAACCTGAGCGTTGAAGCCATGGACGGCAAGGGCTGCGAGTCGCGTCACAGGTCCGGCGGATGACGGCTCGTCGTCTTGCCATCCCCGACTGTAACATGAGATCTGGCACACCGTGAAGTGGCCATCATGTCACGACAGCGCGGCATCATTCTCGGCCCAAGCTCGAATCAGAAATTAGAGGAACGTGGCCAGGAAAGCGCAATGAACGATGTCTCGGCTGTTTTCTTTGTTCAAAAGTGCAAGCCCTTTGACAAAACTCGAACAGTTTCTGCCGGCGAGAAGCCAGCGGAAGCACAGAAGTTTGCGCTCATTGTCCACTCCGGTCCTGAACAACGCCATCGTCAGCGGGCAGGATCTATTAAAACCGACTTACATCCCTTCCTGACAGGACGTCAGCGTCTTCCAAGCACGACCACACAGAGACGCCACTCACAACGAACTCCAAGCCAGCAAGTCTCAACCAACTAACCCTAGCAAGATGCCCTCCAGAAACAGCCGCCGTGGCATCCACCCACCCGTTTCCCCCGTCCAACCCCCTTCGTCAGTCTACTCACAACAGTCCCAGCCATCAATCCCCGTCTCGCTGCCCTCATCCGCCTCAGGCAAAAATGCAGGCGCAGGCACATATGCCCAGTGCCCATCCATGATCGGCCCGTCCCGGCCCCGCCCCTCTTCCTCCGCCTTCTTCCACGGCATGGCAGTATCCCCGGCTCCAGGTTACGGTGGGCTGGGTGGTTACGACGGGACATACGACCACCACCTCCCTCCCTCCCCAGCCCCGTCTCAAATGCCCTTTCCCATCCAACAACCCCGCGGCTTCTTTCCCAATGCCACCAACGGCGCCGCCGCTGCTATTGACCACGATAACAACAACAACAACGGCAACAACAACAACCTACGCACCAAGACAGAGGCTGACAAACCCAAGTCCAAGGCAAGTATTACCTTCAAGACCAAGACCAAGACCAAGAGCATTACCGGTACAAAGAACCAGGTCCTCAAAGTCAACCCCTCCACCCTCTCCACCAACGCAAAGGTAGGTATCTTCTTGATGGGCACGACGCCCAAGAAACTGGAGAAGGCCGCGCTGGCGCTGCAGGTGAGGAGGAGGTGGGAGAGGGCGGAGAAGAAGAGGGCTCGGAGGGAGCGGAAGCGTGGTGCCGGTGCGGGTGATGGCCGTAGTGGGCATGAGGAGGGGCAGGAGGCTGATGGGGGTTATGGTGATGATGAATGGGAGGTGGAGGAGGGTGGGGAGTGGCAAGGGAAGGAGGAGTGGTGAGTCTGTCATTGTAAGGCTGTGGGGAGAGGGGTGTTGGATGGAGACAAAGGGAAGGGAGTTAGGTGAGGAGAGGGGCAAGGTCATCTTCCTCGGTGGGAGGACTGACCGTTGTGAAGTCCAAATTTCCTGCTTTGGTGCCGAACAGGAGACTCAATTAGTTCTCGGGTATCATACCATACTTGACGAGAAAATAGACTTATGTATTTTGCACTATCTTAGAGAACTCGATCCCGGCTTGCGAAGCTAAAGTGACCATGTTCCGCAACGAAATCGTGATATGGACAAGCGTTGACTCGCTAGAAGACGCTAAGATGGGTGATGTTTCTGGACAATACTCTTTACACGTATGCCTCCCTCTAGATGCCCGCTCTGAGCTCTATCATGCATGACTACGCCAAACGCCCGCTCTCTTCCATGCCGTATCCAGTATTCGCTCTCCTTACACCTAATAGTTACAAATCCCGCCCACATCCTCATCCATTGTCCAACTGCCCGCGAGACCAGGCAGCGCCACCTCCTCCGCCTCGGCGGGGTTGACCTGCAGACCAGCTCCTTCGTCGGGCTTACCAGCAAAGAAGTCATTCTGGCCCTCGGTCCTCGGCTGGCGGCTCATAAACCGCCTCGTCCACTCCTCGATCGCCGGCTCGCCCGTCTCATCCCGCGCCTGCTTCAGGAACGAAATCAGCGCCGTCCCGCCCGTGCCTTTGAGGTTGGCACCGCCCTTGTTCCCAGAGGCAGCAGCAGCAGCGTCCTGTTGAGCGGCGGCGGCGCGGGCATCGTACGCTATGCCTTGCGGCTGAGCGCGCTGCCGCGAGGCGGTCGCCAGGTTGACCTTGTTGCGCGTGGCCTCGGGGCTGCGGCTGCGGGCGCGGACCTCGCGGGAGGGCAGCACAATGTAGCGCGTAACGATGGCAATGTGCTTGTCGCGCAGGGCGCGGAGCATGGACAGGCAGGCGTCGTAGGCGACGCACAGCGGGCGGTTGTCGCTGTGCTGCTCGACAAAGTCGCGGATGTTGGCGACCGCCTGCACGTCGTTAAGGAAGCGTGCGTGCGGGCCCGGCATGTAGCGGCGCATCTCCATGATGAAGTTGTGCTTCGGCGGCGGGGCGCGGCCCACGCGCTCTGCGTCCTGCGTGGTGGGCTTCTTCTCGCCGGTCGGGCGGTGCTCGATGCCGAGGACAATGTCGAAGAATTGGATCAGGCTGCTCTGCGCGTTGCTGCCGCCCGCGTACTGGCGGTACGCCTCGTTTCCGGAACCGTCTTCGTACAGCACGCCGTTGGGCAGGCCTGCCTCGGCCATGTTCTTGCTGCCGGCAAGGAAGGGGCGGATCCGGTGGTAGAAGATGTGCGGGTCGCAGCTCTCGTGCATGCGCTGGAGCAGCGTCGTCAAGTCATCCAAGCGCTCCGCAAACGTGTGGAGGCAGCGCGTCACTGCTTCGGCGTCATTCTCCCGCGCCGCGGCGATAGCGGTCAACATAAGGGGAATGATGGGCGCTCCGCGGGCTTCCATGGCCACCGAGACAAGGTAGAACCATGACTCATCGAGGGCGCCGGTGAAGGTGGTGAGGGTGGCCAGGTTCTCAAGATTATCAATGTCCTCGTCCATGAAGAGCGGCTTGAAATTCCAGAGACAGACAGCCGCGTAGGTGGCGACGGGCGGCACCTCGAGGTGCTCCGACACCTTGAGAAGTGGGACTGAGATGGAAGGCGGCAGGCGGTCGCTGGGACTGTCACCGCCCCAGATGTAGCCGTGGGCCATGAAGCATAACAGCATGTAGGCTCTGCGCCATTCTGCGTCGTGTTCCAAACCGATGGTAGAGAGCACGGGGAGGCGATCGACGACTCCGCGCAGTCGCTTACTGAGGATGAGGCCCTGCAGGTTGGCGACGATGGCCTCCCATTTGTTGTAGTATGGGTCGGGGAGTCTCGTCAACGGCAGGACGTCCGGGAGGAAACCGTGAGTTGGAGATATTCCATAGTCGGCCAAGACAGGGATGGGAGGAAGCATGGTTTCGGGATATGTTTCGTTGGTGTTACCAAGATGAGGTGCAATTAGCCAATGAAGACGTGCGGGTGACAATTATTGAGTCTCGTATGGTAAACCAAAAAAGTCCTGACGCAAGGAGTATACAGAATATGTCCTGTAATACTCCTCAGCCGTGCGAGAACTGGACGGTGGCGTGAGCATGTAGGAGGGATTGAGGAAATGCAAGGAAGAAAATGTGGTTTGAGAAAGAGACGAGATTGATGACTTGAGTTGAACTCATTCACGCTGAACGCAGGGTCTTCTCGGAGGGGCGGGCTTTGTCATCAAACGAACATCAGCGGCCAGAAGTTCGCCCCTCTGTTTCCACTGTTTCTTAATTTCCAAGAATAACCAAACAAATGGTCGTTGAACTTGTGACCTGGTGGAGAATGGAAAATATCGCAGTCTCAGAAGGTCGCTGTTGGCCAGAAAGATAGGGACACCGCATGCCTCCCACTCCGACTGCGGCCGCAGCCGGGAAGCCTTCGCAGCGTATCGCAGTCAAGCCATCGCCAGGTTTCGCTTTCTCGCGGATTTATCGAGAAACTTCGCAGATTTCAAACCAAGCAGAGACCGGTTGATCGGTCAAAGCGCGTTCAATCCAGACAACGTCGGAGAGTTGCGGTGCGGGAGCTTGCGGGATGACCGACCGTTTGTTCCACGATTTGCATGTGGCGGTCCTTGTCCTCAGGTGACCCGAGATCGGCGCCCCGCGATTACCCGGCAGGCAACTCGGAGCTGGGTAAGTCATTATGGAAGGAGCTTTGGCCATCTCTACCCTGGAACCGTCGTCATGGCGCCAAAACACGCGATGTGCGGAGGGGCAGGAAGGCTAAACTTTCCTCCACTTTGGCCGTTTCCAGGTTCGGAACAACACAACGATTTCCGGCCATGCGACGATAACACCGAGCCGCAGTAGCACCAGACAACAATGGTGGTCCAACAACATGTCCTCAACTGGCTCTACAGCGTCCTGACAAGTGTGCGCCGTCCACAATCATCGCAGGATTGAACTCCAGTCGTCGATTGAGGATAAACCAAGCTGACCGAGTCCTCTCGCCCAGGAATACCATGATGTCAACCGGACATACAACGATGTGGCCCAGGCCTTGTCGCAGTATCCGTCGCTGTCCCCCAGGACTGATGTTCACAGTATGTTTCTGCCCGCCTCCCACTCCTGCGAGCTCCAACCTATCTGACCACTCTTGCGCAGCCTTCCCCAATGGCACCTCGGCCCTGCTCCTCCATCTGTCAGGCACAATACCGGTCCTCTTCCGCGGCGCAACCTATCGCTTCCCCATATCACTATGGGTGCCCCATGCTTACCCGCGCGAGCCCCCCCTGGTCTACGTGACCCCGACCGCGACCATGGTCGTGCGCCCCGGCCAGCACGTCGATCCGCAGGGTCAGGTTTATCATCCTTACCTTGTCGGCTGGTCAACCTTTTGGGATGTACGTTGGGCTGGCATGAGGATGATGATCAGGGGAGGCTGATTAACTCGCTAGAAATCCACCATTCTCGACTTCCTTACCATCCTCCAGGGCGTATTTGCCAAGGAACCACCTGTTGTCGCCCGCCAAGGTCCGCCACCTCCCACCCAGCAGACACCTACTCCTCCCCCTGTGCCCCCGCTACCGCCAGATCTCGCTCCAACACCGGCCAGTCGCATGAAATCTGCCAGTCCGCAAGAAGCTAGGCCACCTCCGCCCCCGCCGAAGCCTGGGACTCAAATTGTGCCCCACCAGCAGCCGTCCTCGGCTCCCGTACAACATGTCGGCCCGGCAGCCCCGCCGCCGCCGCCCAAGATTAGCGGTCCTCCAAACCATTCTGTACAGGAGTCGGCAAACATTCCTCAAGAGCAGCCCGCTCGAGCTGGGCCTTCGCGGTATGATGCAGCACCGCCGCTGCCGCCGCAAGCGTCACACCCTTCCCCTTCATCCTCGCCGAGTGGACCACTGTCTCCTCCTGCGCAAAATCTAGGTTCACAACACCCTCCGCAGTACCATGGTCCTCCACCAGCTGGTTTCCGATCAGGCCCGCAGCAGCCACCCTTTCCACCCACCGACCCCCGACGAATAGCCACCTCCACCCAGCCACAGACATACAACGCCTCTCACCCAACCTGGCAACAGCCACCACCTCCCATGCAACCTCAGTCTACGCCCAAACCGCCGCCTCCACCAGACCTAATGGACGACGACTTGACTCTTGCCATCCCCTCACCGTCAACCGTGGCACCACCACCAATTCCGCCCAACCCGGAAAAAGACCATCTCTTACACCAGTTGGCCCAAACCCTTCACGCTTTCCGGCAGAAGACGCGCTCTCAGAACACCGCCTCCCTGCAGGGCCTTCAGGCGCAGCGCGCAGCCATGCTCCATGCCATGACAACCCTGCAGATGGAAGCCGCCCAGCTCACCCAATTAACAAACCTCCTCACCTCCAACACATCCATCCTGCAGGACTCTCTGCGCAAGGCCGACAAAGTCATTCAGGATTCGGCCAGCCACCCGAAGCCGGACATCGACGAGTTGCTGGTCGCGCCGACCGTGGTGGGCAACCAGCTGTACGAGCTCGTCGCAGAGGAGCGCGCGCTGGCGGACGCGATCTTCATGCTCGGGAGGGCTGTCGAGAGGGGCCGGATTGCGCCGCAGACGTTTGCGAAGATGACGAGGGGATTGGCGAGGGAGTGGTATCTGAAGAAGGCGCTGGTGAAGAAGATTGGAAGGGGGATGGGGCTAGCCGGGTAGTACTGGGGCACCTTCTACCCTGGTCATCTTGAAGAAGGGTGGTGAAGTTGTGCGGGCATGGGGGGAGGGGTGATATTGGTGTCCGATGAATTGAAGTGTTGATATGGAACGACTGCGGTGGTTTTGGGCGTGGTATTGCGACTGGAAGCTAAATGCTAGAGCCGCCAAATGCTTCTCATCCCTCTGTCCGGATGGACTTGAACTTCTCATAGGGAGCTTTCACCAGTAGCACACTACAGTTTAAACATCGTTTGTTTGTTGGCGCGAAACTCAGGTATCTACAATCTTCCTTACATCTTCCACTTCCGCTTTCTTGTGTTTTTTCCTCTTCCTCCTTAACTTTGTATTGCTCCCCCTCCCCCTACTTCTGTTACGGATACACATTAGCATCATCTTCTATACGTTACCTTACTTTTATCTTCTCTCTTTGTTCTCTCGACTTACTTGAAATCCTTCATGTCTACCCCGGCCATGTGTCACGCTAACGGGCAAACCAGACCTGGGTTGTACCGTATGCTGCGCTCGTTGTCGGAGAAGGCAATCTATTTGCTGCTGAAGTCTAGTTCGTCCTACCGATTTATCCAGCAGCCTACACAAGACTATCGGCTTCTAATCCTGATCCATCTACCAGTGCTAATGTTGGGAGTCAACACATACTATGGATAACCATCGCATCTCGAAACAATACATACTGTCCCACCCAGGTGCTGATAACTTTGCTCTCCTCCATCATCCAACGGCAAATTGCCGCATAAGACCACGACTCACTACACCGGCGCCTCCGCCCTCTTGATTTCCTCAAGCATGTGTCCACCACCAACAGGCGCGCCAAACTTCTCAATTCTGGCCAAGTCCAGCACTCTCGACGGGCGCGGATGAAGCAGCCGACACTCGGGCGTCGCCACCGGCACAGCCGGCTCAAGGGGCACCACAGACACAGCGTCCTACTCCGAGCGATGAGTTCCCGTCGTCAGCACACCTCGACTTATCTCTCCAAGGCCGTGACCACGGCCATTGCCCCGCCTCATCTCTCCGTCTCTCGCAATACTCCTCCCCATTTGTTCTCCCCGTCTGCCAACAGCAATGCTGCTACCACCAACCTGCCCTCGGTGACCATCAACGGACGCCTTAGCCTGCGAATGAGATGAAGCGAACGCGGGCGCAGGCGCCTCTAAATGCACCAAATACGGCGTAGAGAAAGACGAAGAACTCGCTTGGCGCGCCTTGAACCGCCGCCCAATATCCAGGGCCGCTGCCGCCGCGCGCTGACCCCAGCTCATGCTCTTGCTGGCATGGTGCTGATGATAGTTTCGTGCACCGCCCAATTTGGGGTTGGTAATGTCGTGGGCGTGGACGCGCGCCTGGCTTAGCACGGGCATGGCGGCAGCTGTCTTTTTGTACGACTCGCCAGAAGCTCTGCTGAGGGAGTTTGTATAGCGTGCGCGTTGGGTGGAAGGTGTGTCCTGGTTGATGGATGGACTTTGGGGTGCTTTGCTCCATGCAGTTCTTTCGGAGCCTCTAGGATGGGGGATCATGCGTGCGGCCTGTGTTTGAATGGTTGCAAAGGGGCCTGGTGCAATCTTGGCTGTCTTGTTGAGAAGCTCGGCGGTTTGAGAGGTCCTGGGCTTCGGTGTGATAGCTGCGGTAGACCGGACCTGTTCCTCTGTGCCGTGAGACCTTGAGATTTTCCTTAGCGTGGCCCTGATGGAAGAACTTGACTGGCGTTTGGGGCGGGAGGTGAAGCGGTTTGATGTCTCAAGAGGAGTGACATCGGCGCCCCTGAATCTTGGGATTCGCGAACTGCCATGATTCTTGGAATCTTCGCTTCGGCGTCTTGCTATAGAGAACTTGCTTCGGGTGAAAGAGAATGACCGTATGGTTGGGCCTCCCAACTTCAGCTCCCACGATGGCCGTTGTTTCCCTTGTGGCTGAGTATCGTAATCCGCACACTTGATGGGCATCTTCGCCTGAGCCATGGGACCACCACTGGTCTCTCCGACAGCAGGCTGGCAGATCTCCTCAAACAGGTGAATCTTGTCCATGACCGGCGACTCGTGGACTGCCGCCGCTCCAGTTCCGACAAGTTGTGACGTGATTTCTGTGCCACTATCTAGAATGACCCTGCTGTAAAATGTCTCCAAGTCGAAACGACGGCCAACATCGAGGTTTCTGCGAGCTGCCAAACTGGCGGAAGACGAAGTTTTTCGAACGGTGCTCCGCTTGCTGGCGGCAGTCGTGGTTGACACGATAATGGGCAAGCTCGGACTTGACTTCAATGTGCCCATCTCCATGCGGGTCTTCCATTGAGGCAGATAAGGGGAGTAAGCGGACTCCATAACCTGGCTGCGCTTTTTTGACATATCTTTAGAGTCCTGCGGAAGTCTTCGGATCGGCGACTTTTGAGGAGTGAGCCTCGGACTCGGGCGTATGGTGCAGGCTTCGACCGTGACCGTCCTTGATAGTAGAAGTGGCGGCAACTCTCCTGAGCCAGAGGGCGATGACTCTCTTGAAGCGAGGTGCTTGATATTTCCGCGTCTGGGTGACTGTTCTGCTCTGGTCTGAATGGTTCTCGTGAGCTCATCAACAAGACTGGCTCTGAGTGCTTTGCCCTCGGAGTGCCTAACGGTAGCATGATTATCGTCCGCGGCCCGACAAAACGGAAGCTTACGTCTCGGCCCAGGAGGCTGGACAGAAGCAAGCTGCACTTTGGGGTCGGGGACAGAGAGCCGATCACTCGATATAGAAGTCCATCGGGGCTCCAAACTGCCTATCGTGGTCAGTTTCACAGGGTATCCAGTTCGTGTCCGAGCTGGTGTCCTTGAAAGCGAGGTACTGGAAAGCGTGGTGGTGTTCGGCCCATTTTGCGGCTCAAAGGCTGTCCGCAAATCTGCGACACTAGGGGTTGTATTTTGAAATCCATTCCGTTGCTGACAGAATCTCTGCGACTGCTGACCGCCCCGGTGATGCTGTGGAGGGGACGCCTTCTTGAGGGGATCAATCAAGGGATTCCGAGTGGTTGCATCACGGTCCTTGACAACACGGAGAGCAGAACTGGACCGATTCTTGTGAGCGGACTCGGCATTGCTAGGTCGCGCGGCGGCGGATGAAACAAAAGGAACTGCGAACCCGACATTGCCTTCGTCGTTCAGAATCATGGCGAAGACAGAGCCCTTGGAGTCCACGAGTGCACTAACCAGAGGTTTGTTCAAAGAGCTTCCTCCTGTCCGTGACCAACACTGGATTCCAGCTCTTCCGGCCGTTCCGCTCCCCTGCTTTGAGCCCGTTCTGACGGCCTGGGGGCTTGTTTTCCTGTTGCAACCCTACAACAACTGGGCGGATCGGATTCTTCGGAGACACCAAGTCTCCCAACCTGTCTGAAACTCCCAAGCAAGGGCCCATATTTTCACGGCAGTCGCTTTCAGCTTTGTATAGTCGGTGGTTGACTGGTGTCCGACCTGTCATGTCCTCCAACGGCAGGGTGGCTGCAGAGACTCGATCACGGGCGTCGCTACCGGTTCTTGACGAAGAGACAACGCGCGAGATCGAATTCGGTATCTTCGTGTGACATGAACCTCGGCCACCTGTGGTTAGCTTCGGAGTGTGGCATTGATGCGACTTGGGAAGTGAAAGGTCCATCAGGTCCGCGGGCGGCGTGGAATCGTGGGGTTTGGCGTTGAACACGGAACCGAGCGCCTCGAACTTCGAAACCAATGCGACGAGGGCACCGGAAATCTTGGGAGACAGTGGCAATTCGTGACTGATGTTTGTTTGGCTGTCCATCTCGGAAGACGCTTCGTCGATTCGTTCGAAGAAAGGCGCGAACACATTGTCACAATCAGAGATTTCGCTCGATAGACTCTTGCGGATGCGCAACGGCGCCGGCTTTAACTGTGAATTTGAGAAGTCTCGGGCGAACTGATCTTCGATACACTCCATGGACGGATTTGAATCTGACTTTGCCTTGGCTCGTGGGCTGTTCTGGTGTTGCTCGAGGCAGGGCTTGAGAAACGCGAGAACGTGAGGCGGGCAACGAGCATCTGTAGTCGACAAGACCGTCTCGATAGCGATGGGATCAGGGAGTACGCCTAATCGAGCAACAGCTGCCAGTGTTGCGTGAGGTAAGATTGTGACTCTTCGGGAAGACTCCATGTCGTCCACGAAGAGGCGGCAGGTCGGTGCCGATCCTTCCAGGTTACGACTGCCTGAGTAGCGAAAGGAGCAAGGGTTACATGTGCGGCAACTTCCAAACACCCGACAAACACAGCAAGGAGTAAGGGCTGAGTTGTAATCCGAAGTCGGAAGGTGCGATCTTGGTCGAATTACCTGATCCGGTAACCGCGCTTCCATTTCTTTGATTGGAGAAAGATATTGAAGTCAACGCAGTCTGAGGTTCCAATTGCCCTATCCGGTATAGTGTAACGGTTAACATATCGCGTTTTCACCGCGAAGCTCGGGGTTCGATTCCCCGTACCGGAGGTTTTTTTCTCAGGAAATCTCCTAGTTACGCCACAGACATTAACTAGCAGTAGTTATTCCTAAATCAAAGTTGGGGTTGTTGTGTTTCATGTGTTGCACCAGTTAATTACTCCTACTTGGTGCTATTATCGTAACGTTTATCTTATCCCAGTCATATTTTAAGTCCTCTTCCTACATGGTGCCTTCCTAGGTGAGAAGAAAGAATAGTTAATTAACTTGTTTGATTCAGATGGTGATCTCTGGTATGTCATGCATTTTGCTGCCTGCGCAGCTCGTTTAATTTTTTTCTAAAATTGTTGGTGGCAAAACTGCGTAGTGTTCACTCTCGTTACGACAACCTACCAACTTCTATATCGTCTCTCGGATCAACGCGTTGAAGTTGGAGATAGAAACAGCCAGACAAGAGGAACTGAAAGTTGGAGCCTAGTAAACTGAAAGAGTGTAAGCAGGAGCCAAGATGGACCCCAACTGACTGTTTATGCCCTACCGGCGGACTGATAGAAGTACAAGCTGTTGAGTCTAGATCTCTGGATACACGTCTCTGTGATAATGTTAGAGACATCATAAACCATGCAGCAGCTTCAACTTCAAAACTCACGTCCGTCTAGAGAGCGGCACTTCCAGCCTGACCTTCCGCAGGAGATCAAGATCAATCTCAGCTGTGGCGATGTCGGGCTCACCCGTGGCATCGCCGAGCTCGGCCAAGACCACGCCCCAGGGGTCAACAATCATGCTGTGGCCGTAGCTCACCCGCTTCTCGTTGTGTCTCCCCGCCTGAGTCATCGTCAGCACCAGACTAACAGTAGGGGATGGGTGATCGAGAGCTTGACATGCCTGCGCGGCAGCGATGATGTAGGACTGGGTTTCAATGGCGCGAGCTCTCAAGAGGACTTCCCAGTGTGCCTTTCCCGTCTGGACGGTGAAGGCAGATGGATAGGTGATGATGTCGGCGCCCTGCCGCCTCAGAGCAAGGGTGATCTCTGGAAAACGGAGCTAGACGGCGTCAGTGCGAGAAAGCACGATGAAACGGACTGAGTTGGAACTCACATCGAAGCATATTGTCGAGCCAACCTTTCCCACTGGGGTGTCGAATGGAGGCAGGATCTTCATCCCTGGCTCGACCCATCTGGCGATCAAAACACGGTCAGCCTCGAGGTCGCCCTTCAACCCTCCTTTGTCGCATGCTCACTGGCTCTCCTTGAGGACCGGCCCGCCCTTGATGTCAATGTCAAAAAGGTGAATTTTTTGATATCGGTGCGTAATATCGCCACGCTCGTCGATCCACAAGACCGTGTTCTTGATCCTGTGGGTGCCAAGACCCGGTTCGTGGACCCCCACATGGATGGACAGTTTCTCGCGACGAGCTTCTTCCCGGAGACCCAGGACAAATTCGCTCTCGTGTACTGGCTTGACAAGACGGACCGATTCCTCGCCGGACCCGGCAATGTAGTCGCTTGCTTCGGGGAGGAAGAGGGCCTGTTGATCGCATCAGCAGGGGAAGAGTCGTTGCAAAATGGTGCGACGATGCAGTGGCTAACCTTTGCCCCAGCCCGGACTGCCTTTTCAACGAGAAGTCGGCATAGGGTGAGATTGTGGGCCATGCTGGCCGTTGAGGTCAACTGCCCTACTGCCTGTCCTCATGCCAGGCAGGGAAAAGCAAGGTCAGCTTCAGGGAGTAACAAGAGGTACGGATAGGATTGGCATACAACTCGGGCCATGTTGTTCCGCACCCGCGGCACGCCGCTCAGATCTCAGGTTCTCATAGGTGGGTATGAAGTTCAATGAGAGTCGAGAAATCTTTCCGATTTCCGTATCAGGCAAGTTCACCATGCTGCAGACGAGATGAGGTGGAATAGCGGTTCTGGAAGTAACGATCAGACGACAGCCCCGCACAGCTGAGCGCGGCACATCATTTTCCGAATCCCGACAGGAAATGTGGAGCTTCATCAGCCAAACCTCAACGCCTTTTTCTCGACCAAGCCAAGGCTGATCCAGCGCTTTGCTGATGCTATGCCCTTGCTCATTGAGCGGCCCTGGGCTGGCTACGGGAAATCATTTGTTTTTTTCTCCCACATTTATTTCATTTTGTTTTCCTTCTTCCACTCGTTTTCTCCCTTTCCAGTTTTATCCCTTGCCTTCATTTTACCGCAACCAGCTGCAGGACGGCTCGCCTGCCAAGGATGCCGATTCGTCGATCAACCCTCCCTTGTGAAGTGCCGGCACATGAGCGCCTACGGAGCCACGGGTTTTGCTGATGAGGAGCCGCATTCCTCAGGAGTCAACGTTCACGTTCGTCACTGCATGGCTGAACGCACACTGCAAATTCGGCGCAGGCGCTACTGCGAGGACTGTTCCTGCAGCATCTTGATTAGCGCCAAGTCGAGTGTCACCGAATCGCATCGTAGATTCCAGCTTGTTTCAGTAAAGCCTCTCAGCGACTGTTGCACAAATCGGAGATCCTGTCGGACAAGCAGCCCACGTTGTCCCCAATGTGCCTTGGCAACGGCCATCAGGGCATTTCGGGATGTCCCAACGACGGTTCTGATGACCACCAGGTGTGATACGTATTTGCGACTCACCGGCAGGGACGCAGGGACTCAGGGCCAGAACAGCGCTCGGTGCAATCAGCGAGTCAAGACCGACGTTGTGGTTACCTATGCTACGCTTTCTCAGACCACTCCTGCCCGCATTCCACCAGGGGAACGCAAATGGTCGACCCTTAGGGTTTAGACCGAATATGATAGTTGAGTGTCTGGTGATGACTTCGTGTGAAATCGTGGCGCAGGGTCGGGACGGAACTTCCCTAAGTTCCCTTGGGGTTGCACAACTCGACACTACAGGTACCTCGCAACCCGGTTTTCTCTCCCCTTCTGTTCGAACTAAAATGTGCTATTTAGCATCCAGAGATGTCAGCGCGACTTGTCAGTTGCAGCTTGATCGGCAGCGCAGCGAATTGCGGGCCTATCTTGGGAAGAATACTAAGGGCGCGGCAACAACAATGCTAAGTGGAGATCGACCGATGCGAAACGCGCTTAATCACCTGAATGGCCCACGACTCAGCACACCTCTATTGTCCCCTGCATACTACGTCTTATCGACGTTGCTATTGTTTGAAAACGGCTGCCCCAGTGCCCCAGAGATGAGGGGGATGGCCTGAACCTTGAAATTGTTCTTTGACAGCCAGATTAGGGGTCGCTCTAGGAGCAACTCCTCCATCTCCAAAACAATGAGCTCAACTTCAGGTCCTGGCTGTCATTTGTCACCAGCTCTCAAGCATGGCTCTTGGAGCTCTCATCGTCTTGCCCGTCGACAGACATATAACTGAATTAGACCTGCTGCTCGGCCTGGAATCACCACCAACATCAGCAGATACCGCGAGACTCGCCGTCTCAGCGACTCCTCGCCACCCCGCACTTCACTATCAACAACACCACCATATTGCTCCTCTTTGACCTCTTACCATGAATTACCCGCCGCCGCCTCCCACAGGCTTCAACCCGCTCGTCCAAACGTCGTCCATTCTCTACTCGGACGGCGTGGCCCCAATCCCATTCGGCACCTCCCTGGTCAGCAGTACCTAGATGCAAGCGACCTCCCTGCCCATCCTCTATGGCACCCAGATTGGCGCCAGCTTCATGATGCTGCTCGCCATGACGCCCCAAGCGCGCTTCCACTGGCTGCCCACGCTCATCAGCGTCGCCCCCCTGGCGCTCAACACGGCCAGCACGTCCTGCTCGCCACCTTCTTCACCACCACCTGGGTCGACTTCTACGTCATTGTGTCGTAGGACCCGACCGTGTCCGGCGGTCCGACTACAACCTCAGGGCGGCCGCCACCATCCTGGCCGTCCCCATGACCGTGCCCATCCTGCGGCCCTGTTTGTCCAGGCCTGGTCGATGATGAGGCTCTGCCTATGCTGTACAAGCTGCCGAGGCACGCTCGTGTCGTTGGCCCCTGTCATCGCCACCGTCATGCAGAGCATGATATCCGTCATTCTCCAAACCAGGGGCATCCTGCGGGGGGGGGGGGGGGGGGGGGGGGGGGGGGGGATCTGAGCCGCATGTCCATCGGGGTGAAGAAGACGTATCTGGGGTGCTTCACAGCGTCGATTCGCTGGTTCTGCTTCCTGTTCAATGTCCGGCTCGTCGTGCACATGTGGACCAACAGGAGCATTCTGCCGAGTCTCGAGGGGCTCGAGGCCATGGATGTCTTGGTCATCACCAACTACATTCTGATCTTCGTCCCGGGTAAGTGACCCTGCCTTTCCATCCATCTTCCCCCTTCTCTTTCCTGACCCCAACAAGAAACTGACGATCCTCGATTCCTGTCAGTTATCTTCTCCGTCCTGAATTTCTACGACTGGGAGCCGCTTGGAGCCGGCCTCGCTCACACAACATCCGTCGTCATCGTCCTGCCCCTCGGTACACTCGTCGCCCAGCGCCTCGCCAACCCCGTCCCGGTTCGGCCCCAGGCACGGCACCACTGGCACCACAACGACAGGCGCGACCAAGGGCACCGGGCTGTCTTCCACTTCGTCGCCCTCCTCGCACAACGGCTGGGCCTCGTGTGCCACCACCACCAGCACGGCCAAGCGCCCGCTGCTCATGAGCATCGCGACCGGGACGGCGGCGGCATCCGCCGCGGCGGTAACGAGCAGGGCGCTGTTTCAACGCACATTGCTGCAGATCGTCATCCGAGCGAGGGGTCGGTGGTGTTGGAGAAGGGACGGGCGGCGCACGCTGACCATGGCGACGAATTGGCAGGGAACAGGGGCCACCGAGTTGCGGGGAATCTGGAGCGTGGTGGTGGCGTGAGGGTGGACTGTGCGATTGAGCGGAGAAAGGAGCGCTTGCCGAGCCGTGGCTCTTACGGGGGAGCTGTTGTTCGACGCGTTGGACTGCCCTGTGGAAGGGACAGCGGCGGTTAAATTCAGAGTCCTCCCAGTGTGAATAAAAGGGGTTGGTAATTGGGAATCGGGGTGCGAAAGTCGCGGTATTTGCGGGCTGGGTCATTCAGATAGCATTGAAGCCGGTTTCTATTTATTATCACATCCACTGAGGTCAATGGCGGCCCAGGAAATTTTCTTTCTTCATTTCAGGTACATCTTGTCATGGTTTTAAAGTTGTCATACATAATTCATCCTATACCATCGTGGGCTCTTTACCACCGCTGGGGTCCATCTCGCAGTTTTTACGAAAATATCGAGAATAATTATCCAGCTTAGTTCTTAAACGTTCGTGCTGAGCAGATGATTTGGCTGGCTGTGTCCAATCTTCGATGGCTGCCAGTGGTCACCACAGTAGACAATATTGACGGCCGTAAAGTACGGTAGAAGCAAGTGTCGCAGACATTTGGACGATGACAGGCCGCTGGACCCTCCGAGCTCCCATTTGCAGCCCACGGCGTGAACGACCAATGTCACCAACTCCTCCAAAGAGCTCACTAATTCACACTTTCCTCTTGAGCAGACTCGGCCGGGATTCCCAGGGCCACATCGATGACGCCTCTTGATTTTCTTACTAGCGCGTAACTGAATGGGCAAGGTAAATGATTGAACATGACAAGACATCGCACAGGTTATTTGTTCTCCTCTCTCTTATCCATAATTATTTCCACGTCTTTTTTTAAGTCACTCACGGAACCACTACTGTCCCAGCGACTGCCTCACATAACTCAGCAATAGCGGCCCAACACGCGATGCAATGATGCGGTCGCCCGACAGGCTCGGGTGCACGCCGTCGCGCAGGTCGGACGTGGAGAAGCCCGTATAGCAGTCGGCGATGACGATGGGAGACTCGGTGCTGTTGAGACCCCTGGCCCACTCGGGGATTCGCGCGTTGATTGCCTGGATGCCGTTGTTGTTGAAGGAGGCCGGGATCACCAGGTCGACCTGCCGCGTCACACACGATTTAGCTTCAGTCGGAGTACTGAAGGTATGTAATGAGTGTGGGCAGAAGGTTCAAAACTGACAATGATCTTCATCTTTGGGTTGGCGGCGCGCATAATGCCTACCATCTTGGTGTACGCGGCCATGATGTCGTTGGTGGTGCGGCCGCGGAACACGTCGTTGGTGCCGAGCATGAACATGACAATGTCGGCAGGGGTGCTCTTGAGCCAGTTAGCCAGGTAGTTGTTGGCGATGTCGATGGCCAGCCAGCCTGAGTGGCCCTCGTGGTGCTGATCCCAGTTGGCTGTGTTGGGCTTGCAGTTCTGCGGGTTGCTGTTCTGCGACCCGACGTACTGCACCTGGCCCGCCAGCCCGGCCTCGGCCAACTGGTCCCACACCATGCTGCGCCAACAGGTGATTTCGGTAATGCTGTCGCCGAGGGGCACTGCCATGCCATGTGTCAGTGAGGGCTGGGTTAGAAGAAGGGACCAGTCGACGTACTGATCCTCAGCTTCTGGGCTTGACGCTCGGCAACCTGAACTGGTCCCGCCACTGCCATGCCGGCCAGGCCAGCGGCCGAGAGAATACTGGAGAAGTGCATGCTGAGGATGTTAGGTGAAAGGAGTCAAAGTTGATGGTTTTGGGGACAGTGTCGACTCAGGGAACTGAAGAAGGAAGCAGCTGTTTCTTATCCTATTTGGTAACCCTAAGGCCTGAACTGGATGCATCCCTTCGGTCAAGCGGGTTTACAGCAGAGACAAGCGGGTTTTTCCATTCGACTGAGTGTCGATTTGAGCCGGGGACTAGTTCAACTGGACGCTAACCGTAACCGGTGCCGCACATATATAGGGCTGATACATGGCGACAGCAAGCCCGGACGCAAGGGTGCACTAAGACTACCTGGTTCATATACCGGGTTGAAAGGCCTTGTCCCCATTGGTGGGAGGGTTTGGCCAAGTGACGGTGACTTTAGGCATTATACCGTGGCTCCGAGTCCCATTTACGGTCCCAGACCGTTTCCTTTCCTCCAAGCCGCCTGGTTGGATCCGTAACCGTTAATAAAAAACATGGGTTCTACGCCGGGAAGATGATAAATGGCATGATGGAACTACTGGCTTTTCAATGTATCCCAATCTCGATGTAAATCTCGGCTTTGGGAATCGGGAGCTGGGAATCGGGAGCTCAGCGAAACTAGGTCGAAACGGCGTCGCTTTTTGCGCCCACGATATCACTGGGACCATTCCAACCGTCGCGCGGCGGTAACGGAATGATTTCCCATAGGCGGATAGCCTTTGAATGCCTGAAGTTCCGCGGCTTGAATATGTACAAGTACAAGTACACCATGTTCATCATGTTGCATCACCTTCCCTTGTCTAAGTTTCCAGTGTCACCTAGGTATTGTACCATGGGCTTACTGACTCTCCGGCCTTGCCGCTTCTTGGTCTGGCTCCAAGCAAAGGGCTCGTGACAAATCGACAACCTGCACCTGAACCAGGCGCAGACTACCGAGCGTCAAGCCCAGCTGGACGAGGAAAATTCAGAGAAAATCCCAAGTGAGGAAGCCATACCTCACCTTCTCCAGGCACCACCACATGAAGAGCATGAAATTTCCCGCGGAGGGGGAGCGGTTCAACGAGCTTATCATTTACCCGCAGCTCCAGAGCGCCATGTTCTTTGGCAAGAATATTCCATTGCTGAAGCGGAAGCCAAGGTGGCTGTTGAGGACGACGACTGGAAGCACTTGGATTGGCATCACAACACTAAGAAATGGGGTATCAAGATGATTGACGAGATCAATGAGGACTTCAAGAAGCACAACGAGACGTGGAAATCAGTATTGGTGTCCCGGGAAGGGTTTCGTGCGCCACAACACCGGGAGGGCAAGGAGGTGTGGGGAACCCGTATTGTTTGCTGGGAAAGAAGACAAGGGAGAGTATCTCGGACCGCGATGTACAGGCGACAATGGAACTTCATAGACATCAAAGCCAGCGCAGGCGTTGGTAATGCCACTCGTTTTTGCCAGGTTTTCAAGTAACCTTAGACCCGGGAACCCGAATTAAGACGAGTTGAAGTTGCCTACGGGAAAGTCGAACCATGAATCTGTTTCATCATCGGAGCTCACCGAAGTTATCGAGCGTGCTCGAGATCCCAACCGGGAGCCCGATCGCCGCCCAGGCGTCTTGTCGTTGAATTGCCAACAGTCATACCCGAAATCTACCCCGGCGATAGCGAACATAGCATCTAGATCGCACCCGTCGAGTCTTCGTTCTCCGATGCAACTGACACTTTGCAGATTGCGGAACTGTCCTTGGGACGCGGCTTGGGCAAGACGCATGAATCCAGTTGCCAGTCGCGGAAGCAACCCCTGGGCCTCCACCTTGTCAGCTACCAGGACTTGTAGCGAGACAATGGATTGAGGAAGGAGTCGAGTAAGGATACTGGCATGCTCGTCTGCCGAGTCACCGGCATCGTGGTATGGTAATGTCGCGCTCAGAAGCAAGCTTCGGAGGACGGGAAAGCTGCTCAAGCTGGCCAACAGCTCGGTGGGCGGCCTCCCATTTGCACCTCGCGTCTGCCACCGCGGCGAGATATCGAGATGCAATGTTTGGAGCGTCTCCTTGTTCCTGAATAACTGCGCGACTAAGTCGGATAAAAGGAACTCATCGTCCCTCAAAACTGTTTCAGAGATGTTAGTTGTGGTACGGGTGAGTTTAAAAAATAACAGTGGCTATGCCAAAAGATCAATTCAAGAACACACCAGATTCGTAAGAAAATGTTTCGAGGTTGTCATAGCGAGAGAGGAATGACGCTAGGTCGGACCCGCTCAGCCTGCTATTGGAGATGGAGAGGTTCCGAAGATTTGGGAAGCGACGATTTAGAGGGCCGAGGCCGACAGCATCGCAGATGTCGATATACAAATTTCTGAAAGCCGAAGAAGCCAGCTCGACAATGGCATCTAAACGAGGCTTCACCCTCTCGACGCAACACGTAATATCGAGTGTCTCAATGGGGAGGGTCGAAACGCCGGCCGTCCTCAGAGCTGATGCGGGAACGCACTGGAGAGGTGCACTACAGTGAAGCCGAGGGTCTTGAGATTCGGGAGGCAGGCCAGCAGCAAGCCGAGCAGTTCATCGCCGGAGAGCTGATATTGGTCCGGGGTGAACGGGCACTGCAGCTCTCGGAAAGGACCAACAAAGGCGGAGGCGTCAATGCCACGAACCTGGGCAGCATCGTGGAACACAGCCTCGGCCTCGTCGTCGGAGATGCCGGTGAGAAGGTTGGTGTTGATATGCAGTCGCTTCACCGACGCAGCCCGATTCGGATTCCGTGCCACGGTCCGGAGGAACTTTGCGAGACGCCAGTCAAAGTCATATGTATCTCGCTAGGAAAGACGGAGACTGTATCCCTCATTGCCAATACACCTCAGAGACGGTTGTTGAACAAGTCTGAAGACCCCTAGATAGACTGTAGCCCTGCTGCGCTGGGGCATCGCTAATTACAGGCCCTTAGTGACCGGTATACCAAGGTACTCACTGACACCGTCCATCCTTCTTAGCTCATTTCGTCGTGGATGGGTCGCGCGGCTGTCCCAGAAATCTTATGAGCGCTTCGGTGGTATTCCTGGCATGTCCAGGACGTTGCCCGCTAGTATAGGCACAAACCACCATCAGCTCGGCTTCACTATCAATGACCAAGCATTTTCAAAGTCAATGCCGAAGACATCCGTCGCGCGCTGCACAGTAAATTTGATGTCAAAGAACGTTCACTGTAGCGCCGAAAGGATACCGTGTATCGACGCGTAGGCCAACTTGCTGCGATGCGGCAGAGCAGGAGATTCCCTGGTTAAATGAAACAGCAAGTGCTGGTCATCCAGAAACCCTCCCCAATCCAGTGAGGAAGTGGCAGCGAGGAAGGAATCACTAGCAAAGAATGAGTTTTGTTTGGCTTGGTCTTCCTTCTCACCACAATGCCGAGGATACGATGGCCAGCCCCTCTAGGATAGCCCAAAGCAGGCGGGATATAACCTGGAAGCGCGAAAGAATTACTGTATTATTCTTCTTACACCACAGGGGCGGCTGCCCCGCTCAGTTAGAGCAAGCAGTCCCTCCTCGTTGTTTTACATGCATTGCATCCTCTCGCAGTGCTGCGCTTTCGCAGCTTAAGGGCTACGTAGGCGCTCCCTACAATTCTTCCCATCCAACGGCCCGGAACTCACCTTTCCGGCTTGGTGACGACGAAGTTGTCGGCGGCCATTCGGCCGTGTACGTCATTTTGGGCAGCTCGCGCTGCGCATCCGTAGCTCTAGCGTGGCGCTAGAGCCCTACAAATCTCCTTTTCTTCCTCTTCTTCCTAGGCACCGTTGGGTTCTCATTCCCTTGGTCTTCCGCAGGGTCTCTCTCTGCCCCCTCCCGTTCTAATTCCACCGCAAGCCGGTGATCCTACCGCGCAACTATCCGCGCTGCGTCCGGGTGGTTCCCCAGCGCCACCATTAGGGCGTGTCTGTCTCTGAGGTCTCCCATGTCTAGCTCTGGGTCTGGGCACTTGAGCACTGAGTGGGCGCCGTCTCTGGGGCACGCCCGCAGCGGCAGAGTGGCATGGGCACTCCAGGGACCCGTCTCTTAAAGAGGAACCCTCTTAGGCCAATCGCTCCTATGTGAGATTGTGTCAATAGTGAGCTTCTCGCCTTAGTAAGTCCCTAGTGGGCTAGTAATGGCTGCGCCGGAGGTCGAGCGTGTAGAGGTAGGCCGCCTCCCTGTAGCGGTGTGGGCGTTGTGTGTCCGCACTCTCCATCTGTATTTTCCGGTGGTTCTTCCACTCCTCGATCATACAGTGGGGGTCCAAAAGTCTGGATTCAAGCCCCAACCCAATTTAGGTACGCGACACGACCGCGTTACTATCACCTTTTTTAATCTTCCACCATTCCTCGCCAAGACGCGCAACTTGGCGGTGCCGGACTCGATCTTGATAATATTATTATTCCTACACCGCTGTGCCCTAGGGCGTGCCGGACCTTCAACAACTTA
>NW_026944247.1:133449-191434 GCF_033297405.1 Parathielavia appendiculata | reverse complement strand
GAGGCAACAGGTGGCGTGAGAAAAGGGGAGAGAGTAGAGGGCTTGTACGAGTTGATGGTTGAACGTCAAGGAATTGGATGTAGTTAGCGTGCCAAGGCCCTTTAGGCTTCGCGCCTCCGGGCGAAATAAATTCCATCCATCCATGCAAGCTCAATACCAGGCAGGGTTCAAGCTCTGTCGACACCGAGCCGCAACATCAACATCACGGCACCAAGCGTTGCCCATACCGCCTATTCGCCCATGCCGGACAGAGTGTTCTGTATAACGTTTCTGGTTCTGTCTTGAGTGACAGTATTATCGGTCGGCTCATTCTTGTTGAATCGCAAGCTGGCAAAGCAAAAATGACACCATCCAACTATGAACAGCTCTTCAGCGGTGCGCCGTGATGATGATCTCGGCCGCCCGCTCGGCAATGCCATAAACTGCAGTCTGCGGGTGAGCCGACATCTCGACCGGGATGATGCTCGCGTCAGCCACCCTTAAGTTCGCCGTCCCGTACACTATCAGCTTCGAGTCCACCACACCGCAATCCTTCCTCGGCAGCATGGCCGCCGTGCCCATCGGGTGAAAAATGGTTAGCGTAGTGTTCCGGATATACTCTCTCCAGTCTTCGTCAGTCTGCACTAGCCCCTCGCCGGGCTCATACTCGGCCACCCACACCGACCGCAGTGGCTCTGCCCTCGCAATCCGCCGGCAGAACTTGAGTATCTCAACCAACCCCGCCATGTCATACTCATTGTCGACAAACCGGGGATCAATCACCGGCTTCCCACCAGGGTTGGCCGGGTCAATGTGCACGCTGCCGCGGCTCAGCGGGTGCATCAGGCCCGCAATCAGCGAAAAGAAACCCCTCCCGTACAACTCGGACCCGACCGGAGGGTATCCCCTCACACCGGTATACCCATCCGAAAAGATCACCTCGACCTGCGGCACCCTCGCATCGTCCAACATCTCCAACTTCTTCCGGTGCCCCACATCCGCCGACCCGCCAACCGCCGCCCTCGCCAGTCCGACCAAAGCGCTATCATCCCCGCCAGGTACCACCCGCTTCCAATCGGCAAACACGTAGCCGCCGCCAGTATCATCGTAAAACCCGGGCTCCCCCCTCAGTCTCTTGGCCCACTCCTCCGCGGCAAACGTAGCGTTCGTGTTGATCTCGTCCCCGGCCAGGAACTCGTCCTTCAGCTGGTACGACACCTGCACCCGCAAATGGTCCTGGTAGTTCTCGCCCACGCCCGGCAGGTCCACCCGTTGCGGTATGCCCGCCGCACCGAGCACCCCCCGCTGCCCGATTCCAGACAACTCGAGCAGCTGCGGCGACTGGATGGCGCCCGCGCAGAGGATCACCTCGCGCCGCGCCGTGATGGACGTGCCGTTTGCGAGGACGACGCCCGTCGCGCGGTGGAGGCGGCGGAGTGGTGGTTTGTACAAGTTGATTTTGGTTACCTGGGTGTTGGTCAGGACGGCGAGGTTGCCGCCGGCCAGGGGCAGGTAGGCATTGGCGCTGTAGGAGCGGTTGTACGAGGCGGGGGCGATGTTTTCGGGCTGGTACATTACCCCGATCGGGTTGCCCTGGAGCGAGTCCGGGTTAAAGGGAATCGGGAAGTTGTTGCTGACTGTGGGGATGAAAGACTCTTGGTGCACGGGCACGACGCGGTTGATGACAGCTTCGATAGGACCCGACGCGCCGGACCCGGGCGGACCCCCTACGTACGTCTCGGCCTTTTCCATGGCGGCCGTCATCGTCTCCCAGTTCCATCCCGGGTTGCCGACGGCTTCCCAGTTGTCGTACTCGACTGCTGCCGCTCGATCCCAGGTGAGGAGGTTGATGGCTGACGTGCCGCCCAGCACGCGGCCGCGCGGGGTGAAAATGGTGCGGTTCTTGAGGTGGGTTTGCGGCACCGTGGTAAAGCTCCAATCGTATTTGCCGCCTAGGGTCGAACCTTTCAGGCCAGGGACGTTGATGCCGTCCTCGTGAAGGGCGGCCGGACCGGCTTCGATAAGGAGGATGCTGGCGCTCTTCAGTCCTTGGCTCAGCCGTGTCGCCAGGGCAATTCCTGCCGTGCCGCCACCGACAACGATCTGACATACGGTTAGTCCAGGCTTTGGGCGGTTGGTTTGGTTGACGTTGGCTCACATAGTCGTACTGCCGACCATTAGGCAGCAGTTGAGACTCCTGTGCCCCCACCGCCGTTGCGGTGAGCAGGAAAGATGAGAAGATGCAGCCCAGCATTGTGTGTAGGCACTCTGAGGCTCAACCAAAGTCTGATCGGTCGGAGAGCCTCAGAGAAACCCCACCAGGGCATAGCGTCTTTATATACCTGTTGTGAGTCGCATCTCGTCGAACCCAAGATGGATTAAAAGGGGGGAACCTGGTCTGTTGTGGTCCCAAAAGGCATGGTGCGTGCAGCCGACGCCGGCCACAATTGAGAAACAACTGGTTGTCGAATCAAAAGGCTACAGTCGCTTCTATTGAGCGCCACGCAGAAAATCTGCACTGGGCATGCTGACTGAGAATGCATTGGACCCTGGAAACGTAGCATTGCCGAGACGCAAGGCTGACCCCTACCCAAGCTCATCTTGAAGTACACGTCAGGGGCCCGGGAGAACGGACAAATGTGAGATGGCTGAGCCGTTGAAACCGGATGCTAATTATCGGGATGAGTAGTATCCTCACTGGCCAATAGGAACATGTAAGACTGCTTGCCCTCCAGCAACGCAATGGCTCAATTCAAAATTGAAGCATGCCAGCGGCCCCAAAAGGTGGACTGACCGAACCGTGTCAGGACTGATACTGTCACTAGGAAATGACTAATCGATGGACCGCGGGGTTGACTCTGTCGTTCTCCTCGTTTGTCCCCGAGTCTCCCTGCTACATTTACTTGAGGAGGTACAAGTCATAAGGTTGAGGATGAAAGTCACCGCGGCAATCTCATCGAACAAAGTCGAAGAAAATATTCCTTGACCTTGCTCCGAGACCAGGGATAAGAGAATGGTAAACTACATGTACGGTACCACTTACGAATACATTGAACTTGAACTGTAGTTATCAAGAATGGAAGCCGCATGGAACATCTTATCTTAATTCCCCTACATG
This sequence comes from Parathielavia appendiculata, assembly GCF_033297405.1. Classification (NCBI taxonomy): domain Eukaryota; kingdom Fungi; phylum Ascomycota; class Sordariomycetes; order Sordariales; family Chaetomiaceae; genus Parathielavia; species Parathielavia appendiculata. The sequence continues at coordinate 188,337 of NW_026944247.1, read as the reverse complement.
TACATAGGTGGTTTTGCAGGCTTTTGTTCGAAAGGTGTAACCCTTGTCTCCTACACCACATTTCACCTCCTACTTGAGTTGCCAGGGTATTCCACAGTCTGACACTGAAGCCCGCGCAGGTTTGTTAGACACCACGGCTGGTCACTCCTGCTCTCCTGAAGCCAGCGGTTGAGAGAATAGAGACACACGGGTCTTGATTCTGGTTTGTGCCTGAGCTGGCTGTTGATGGCCGGGATTGCCATGTTTCAATCTTCATAAAGCTGTTGCTGGCTATGCTCTTCGTGTTCAGTCTGGCTGTTGCTCGCACTCGAGGGAAGAGTTGGAAAGGAAGATAACGGCCCCGGAGGCGCCTAAACGGAAGGGTATGAAGTACACACCTCTAGGACCTGTCTCTGCTGCAGCCTGGGTCTTCATCGCGGACATTTCTGTAGGCATTGGCAGCTTGATACTGCGTGACAAACTGAGATGGGCAGGATAGGAAGTGGTCAATGAAGGGCAACAAAGATGTAACGTAGGGAAGTTCGAGTTCGACAGCAGGCAGGTGGGAAGTTGTATGACATATGGACCATATATGAATGAGTAAGAGTAACTAAGGTACTTGCGTTGGATTATATGCCATAGATTGCCGAAAAGTAAGAATTGAATCATTCCTACTTCCGCACGGAAGAGACTGAAGCCTTGCTCAGTACATAGATGGACCAGTTAAGCTATACTCCATAAGTGCCTGGGGCAGGGACGAGTTCAACCCTGATCCCCCACTACACGCGTGAACTTCAGATCCTCGTCAACAACTGCCACAATTGCTTGTCTTTCGGGAACCCTGGATAAAGTCAAGGTATCAGGTGAACCGGTTCTCGAGATCCCCTCGACTGCGCGATGCTGATTCGCCAGGCCAAGCATCCATACGTCGGTCCACAAACAAGGCTCTGGCTCGGATGACACCAGGGCCAACTTGAACCGATGCGCATCTGAGCAAAGCTTGCTGCAAGCAGGGATGTTGATGAATCAAACACCCGCGTGGATGTAAACCTGAAAACACGGGGTCCACCAGACACAGCCTTACCCGCGTCCCGTCATGCTGGTTCTGTCATGCAGATGACCTCCCGAGTGTCAAGGGGGGTTGATCATTGATGAACCTGAGTTCCGCGTTTGGCTTCAGGTTCCACTGCCACGGCCAGCCACACCCCTGCAGGGCTTGGTCAAGCTTCGGATCGGGCAGATCGATGGGGCAACGATCGACTGTCTGGGCAGCACGGACGCTATCTGAGGTGGTTGTTTTCGGATTCCATGTGATCTTGGCTGAGCGAGGGCGGAAGTGCAGTGCAACTAAAAGAGGCAGTCAAGGGCATACTGTGAGGACGAATTGAGCTCAGATTCTTGCTCTGAAGCATGGAATTGTTTCGGTTCTGCTCCCTCTTGACTCCAACAGCCATGTCACAACACAGGAATCGCTTGAATTCCCGTGCTCCTCTTGCACCCAACCGTCTCACCCAGGATGACCGTCCGCCAGCCCACCCCGGCGCTAGTTCCCGGTCCCAGTCCATCATCACCCGTGTAAATGTATTTATGTATATATACAGCATTACCAGAGGTCCCCTGGGACATAGAATGTCAAATCCGACTGGTAATGTTCTGCTCACGTTGAGCATTGAAGGGAAAAGAAGAAAAGAGATGATGATGTCGCGAAACCGACAGGATGAAGGTTCCGCAAGGCCTCTAGCCTTTCTGTTTTTGGAAGCGCTGACTTGGCGATAAACAAAGCAGCAATTCGTCATGCCCTTTTAAATTCCCGTCACCTTCAAGGAAGGGAAGAGGAAGTGAATGCTAAGCCCGCCGAGAATCCCGCCTCATCCGCTTGACCCGGCATGTCCCCTCCCCAAGTCCGGTGGCTGCCACATAGCCATGGCGCTCGTAAACATCGAATCATCCACTACCGTTCCGGCCATGGAGCTCCAGTCGTCGTAGATATTCAACGGCACCATCAGATTCTGCACCTGCTGCTGTTGCTGTGATTGTTGTTGTTGCTGAGGTTGCTGTAGCTGCTGTTGCTCCTGTTCGTGTAATTGCTGCTGTTGCTGTGGCGTCATCTGCGACATGAGCGTTTGCATGTGCGGATGGACGTGCGTCGCTGTCAAATCATAAAATCCCCCCGTTGCCGTTCCCATCATCGGTTGTGGAAAGGCTGCTATTGCCTCCTGCGGCGTGTGCGGCTGTGAGTGTTGCTGGGATTGGGAAAAGAAAGGGTTATTCTTCGGGAACGTGTCGGGGATGAGGGCGAGGCTACGCTGCCTCTTCAGTAACGGTCCGTCGTCGTACGATGGTGACGGGCCCCGTGTTGCCTGGGGCGTGGACGTATGTTTCGTTGAAGGCAATGATTTTAACACTTTGTTCTGCTTCGGCAGTTCTGAGGTGGGTCGTGCATTGGGCGAGGCAGCTGACGGGATCGGCGTAGCCGTTGGCCGGACCTCGTTACGAAGCCTGATGGTGGCCGACTCGTGCGCGAGGCGAGCAAGGAGTTTCGGGTCGTCACGGCCCTCGTTGAAGAATTCGAGCAGATCCTGCAGCTTCCCCGGGTTTTCGCCCTCGAGAAAGCCCTGTGCATGGCCCGTCAAGTCGTGATCCCATTCGAACAGGGGCTGCTGGTTGCGTGGCAGATGGCCGTAGAGTTCGGCGTCGAGTTCTTTCCATGCTTGGCTGATGGATGGCTGGTGCAGGAGGCCGTAGATGACCAGTGAGTGGTTCCAGTGCGACTTGTTGCAGCCGTCTTCGTAATGGCGGGCGACATGGTCGAAGTAGCGGTCACGGCTCGCAAGAAATCCACCGCAGAAGCCGCATGCCCTGCCGAGAAGTCAGCTTCCAGTCGGTCTGCGTGAGCTGGCGGTGAAGGCGGCATCATGCAAAGGCACCGGCCACAGAGCCTCCGGGCCAGGGAAGCAAACGAAAAACATACCAGGCTGTTTTCTTCTGTGTATATTTCACCACCCGGTCAGCATGTGGGCACGTCGTGCAGCCATGGGCGTTCTTGTGATGCTGGTTGAACGTGTTGGCGCCCCAGAAGATGCGGTTGCAATTTGGACAAGGGTAGCGTTTATAGCGTTCGTGGAACTCGTCCTCGTGCCGCTTCCAGTCAAACTTGCGTTGGAAGTCGACGTCGCAGAAGGTGCACCAATAAGTCCCTCGCGGTTTGGAGCTCCCCCTGTTGTTGCTCTTGATGGGCGGCGCAGGCGGCGGAGGCAATGGCGGCGGCGCAGCGATTTCCGGAGCGCCAGTCCCAAGCCCGCCTGGGGATGACACCGAGCTCATCGATGTTGCCGTGGACATAACACTTGCCCTTCCGGATGAATGGGAGCTCGTCGTGGAAATGGATAACCTAGTGTTGAAACTTCCATGTGAGGGCATCTTCCCCTGATGAGCCGGCTGCTGTCCCTGCTGCGCAGCCTGCTGCGGAGAGCCCGCCTCCAACGTTACCGCCGGTGGTGCCTCTCCTGCTCTGCGTCAGTCGCCCAATTCCTCTCCAAAAGCCATCGGCTCTTACCATCCTCGTAGTTCTCCAATAGGGCACGCAGGAGCGCCTCGCGGGATAATCCACACTCGGTGAGGGCCTGAACATGGAGTCGGGCGGCCGCCAGGCTGTCGGGAGGCGGATCATGGAAAGGATCCATGGCGAGACCAAGTAATGTAAGCTACGTATGTGAGTGAATGAAAGAAAGAAAAGAGAGTGCTGAGCGGCCCGAGTCTCAGCCCAGCCTGAGCTCGGGATCGAAAAGGCCCAGTGGGGGGAAAACGGACAGGTCGCAAGGTCAAAAGAAAGGAGTAGTAGGTACTAAGTTCAAAGAGGGTGAAGGAGGTGCTCCCGGCATGAGTCCAACGCCGTCAGCTCTCCATCACGGGCAGAGCAACCACCAAAGTGCGAAAAACGGACAAAATGAAGAAACGAAGAAGTTCAGATGCACCGAAGCGAGCCCAACGTGCAGTGCGAGACACAATCAGGAATATAATACGAGACCGCAGGAAATCGAAATGGAACAGGGGGAGCAGGCGGGGAGGGCTCAGGGATGCAGCGCGCGGCGCAGGTCGGGGTCGGGGGTGGCCGGGAGGGAGTGTTGTGCATGGATAAAAAGCGTCCGCCGGCGGCGCAGGCCCAATGCCGCGAACAGTCGATTTCCATGCCTTGTCCTGGCACACCCAGCTGTCCAAACTTCTGTTGAGTAACAACCTGGAAGACAATCTTGAAGCAAAGCAACATTGCCAAAACTGAAGACTCGGGTGCGGCAGATCGCCTGCTACCACGCGATGGAAGACCCAGCAGCCGCTGATTGGCCTAGGACACCCCTTGTTCCACCTGAAACGCAGCCCAGGAACAGCGTTTCGAAACAAGACGCCCTGTAGCTAGGCGCCCAATCAGCACGCGCCGAGTGAGGTGTGTCGCTGGGTTGGAGCTTGGCAGTTGTTTGTTTTCGTGCATTACCTTCGAACCGTCGAACAAACTGTGCAGTTCGCCTGGCTGCGCCGTCCTGACTGAAGAGGCTCGTTTACTCCGCTCAGCTGCTTGCCTCGGCCACCGCGGTCATCTGAGGTGAGAAAATCGAGATCGGATCTTATCTTTCCGTCGCTGTGGGTCAGGGATGTTGATTCTGTCCGATCCGCTTTCCAAATGTCCAATTAATGCCAACACTCCTTTTTGGGGTGGAAACACTTCAGTCCCACCGGTTTGGCTTCTCAATGGTTCTGGAATCGGGCATCCTGGTGGATCGGTTGTCTCTCTCCTTTTCAATTTTTGTGCTTGCTGTTGTGCAGCGAAGAAAGGCAGTCAGCATCGAACGAGTTCCCCTGAGAGCAGAGAAGGGCCTATCCACAGACCTCATGGAACGCTTCGAGCCTGCCCAGCCTTACCCCCTAGTTTGGCCGACATCACCACAGAGGGAAGCGCGGGATGGCATGTGAACTTGTCCTCATTGCTCCTCACCCAGCCATTTCTTGCCCGCTGCCCTAATAAAGCAATACTGTTTCCTCTCGAGTAGTATAAGGGGTATCGAGGACAGGGTAGAGAGGCGAAATACAACGTCAACCGTAATCCGTAGAGGCCCCCAATCCAATCCCAGTACCTCCCCGGGACATGCCATGATTATATCTTGCAAAAGAATGGGCCGCCCTGTCTCAAACTCCTTTCATGTTTCTTGTATGTCGATGCCCTTCCTCGAGCGATCCTCCTGATCACAAAATCCGCACAGATCCGTAGAACCAGATAGCCGGTCTTTGCCTCCGTCCCCTGAGTAGTTCTTCACCATTTGGTACGGGCAATCAGTCAGTAGATGGCACAGATACTGTGATGAGGCCACTGCGACCTCGGCCACATGAAGACTCCTAAATGAACTCAAACCCGGCCTCCCTTAATTCTGCTCCGGCTGGCAATATGGGACGGCCTTGCATGGGGAAGGGCCAAAACAGCGGGTTCTCCATATCTTCGGCCATATGTGCCGCCTCCTCGGATGCGCCGGCAATCTTCTTGCCCTGGCCAGTGGACGGTGTTGTGTAGGCCAATGTACTGGTCATGTCGGATTCCACGAAATTCGGCGCGAAGAAGTTGAGACTGGTGCTTACGGGTCGCGTAGCCCGGTATGGATCAGGCAACGCCACCTGGACGCGCTCATCCCCGCCCGTCTTTACGATATCCACGTCGATGTTCCACTTCTTGGCTAGGAATCGGAGTATGTTTAGTGCTTGTTCTGCAAAATGATGGCAAGGTGCCATCTCGGTCAGGTCCGCAATTCCCCGGGCGAGGGCGTCGGCGGCGTGTGGGTCCAGCTTGGCCGGTGCATTGCCTTGTTCATAGGCTCGAGAGTTGAAGTCCGCTGCTGCGATAGCGAGGTGCATGATGGACGATGTGAGGACAAAGTACGGAACAAACGATGGCGTCCGTCTCAACGTGTAGAGTTGCGCATACGAGCGCAGGAGGCCAGTGATGGCATCAGCTGCCTGCAGACAGACATCACGTGGAGTTATGCTGGACCCGATGATTCGCAGCTTGATGAGGGGTCGGAAGAGAGACAAGATGGCGAAGTGATAGTACATGCTGCCCTCCAATGTCAGGATGACGGGGTCCACGAGGCCAGAAACGGCCCCAGAGCAATCAAGAGAAGAGCTTGTGGAACTCACTGCGCAAACAAGACGGCCGGAGTGAAGTTGTGGCCTAGCCGCAGAACCTCGGGTATTCTGTCGTACCAGTTCAGGTATTGGGTGTAGATGGTGAGCAGGTCTCTGCTCATGAGTGGCCGGCCCGGAGAATAAAGTATGTATAAGGACTGATGAACCAGTTCGCTCAGCCCGCAAAAGCATTTGTACACGGAGCGGACATGGGAGGGTTGCTCGCAAGACCGCTGTAGTGGTGCGCCTGTTTGGAGACTTAGTGTCCGGAACACGAGAATAGATGGTTAGGGTCTTCTCACCGTCGTCGGTATAAGGAATCCACAACGATGCTTCGATGTCGTCTATTATCGCCGGCTTGGGTGGTAAGCGAGGTAAGCAGGAACACTGGGGAAGTGACCCGGTTGCCAAAGACCATGCGCTGACCCGTCAATTAGGAATTGCACCATACAACCACGGTCTCCGGGAGAGCTAGCTTTGCGGCGGTGGGCGCTTACTGATCTAAAGCGAATGCCCCCCAAAAGGTGGCTGTCTGGACCGCGCTCTCATCATCTTCCATGGAATCGTCTTGCAGCCGATGCAGTCCCATCTCGATGGCGAGCCGCATGCTCTGGCCAGCGTAATACCAGCTCTCAGAGTCCCTGCCGCAGCTTGCTTCCCTTATCGACATGATACCCAGGGCTTGAATGGTGGTTAGTTTGTGGTGGTTTTGCTCCTGATAGAATAGGCGCTGACACTCCTTGAAGAAGTGGTTGCCCGACGTGTGCGGGTCGTCCGGATTGGACCGCGTGTTGGGCTTGCTCGAAAACCGGCATCCCAGCGCCAGTAGCGCGTTGACCAGAATGGACGAGCAGAACCGGGGCCGGCCTTCCATGAAATCCTTGAGAAAGTGCTCCTTGCTGAGCGAAGCAAACGTGGGGTACTCCCAACAGAAGTACAGAGCCAAAAGATGCTGAACAAGCGCTGGATCGTCTGTTAGTTTTGTCCATGTCCTGGGCGGAATTTTCATCTCGGGAACCGAAGAGAGAAGGATCTGATCGAAACCGCCCCCTCGAGCTACCTCTGACTTGTCGGCTTGACTTTCAACCCAGGATCCAATGCGCGACTGGCTGTCCATGATGGCCTCCGGATTCCAATTCATTGCATCCGGCTGGGAGCCTTCATGGCTCTGAGTAGAAAATTGGCCACCCCAAGGGCTCAGTTGTTCGGCGTCTTGCCGGATACCGTGCGGCTGCTGGCCCAGAACGGGGCTAACCGTACTCAATTCAGATGGGAGTGGCGGGTAGGTGCTAGAAGGAGCAGGCACGTATCCGGACATGGGCGGCGCGGCAACGCTACCCTGGTTAAGCAGACGACTGATTGAGGGCAGCGTGTTGCTCCCCGCCGGCAGAGTTCCCCCAAGCCATTGCGATATGGATTCCACACTCTGGCCGTTGCGCAAACGCGTCAGCACCTCTTCGCAGAGGTCCGGACGAACGAGAGCGGCAATAATCTGGTCATTGTTGCGTTTCGCTCGTCGAAGCTGCTGGATCTCGGTACGCAGCGTCTCCTTGGACTGACGGACCGGTATTTCGTATCTGCATTCGACGTCCTTTTGTGCCTTGCATCGACTACATGGCATCTGTCCGTCGCACTAGTCGAGACACGGACGTGAGCTTCAAATCCTGGCTGCCAATGGCTTCGGACAGACGGATTTTGGCGAATCACCAACGAACCTTTGCACGCTTTTTGCGACACTCAGTACAGGCATTGGGTGTCACAACACCTGGACCCCTCTTTCTCTTGGACGCACTACCAATGACGCCCAATGTAGAGCCCGAAGCTAAGTTTGGGGCGGGAGGAGGAGGAGTTGGTGGTGGTGGTGGCTGAGGCGGCGGGGGATTGGCTCCCGTCGGGGTCGTTTCCATCGGATCCATGTGCCCAAATCCAGCGCGTCCCTGCGTCGGACGGCATCCAACAATTGACTCGAGAGATGCGCTGGCCGTCGGGCCCAACCATGGTTTGGAAGCAGCTATGACAGATGGGAATGGTGATTCGGGACGCGCGCAAGTGACCTCGGAATTCTGAGGCGATTATCGGATGCTCAGCACGGCCGACGGCTGATGGATAACTAACAAGCGGTATTTGTTTTGAAAATTCGCGGACGACAGACTCAAGCTCAGTCGTCAAAGCTGCTCTCCATAACCATGCCGCCTGCAGCTTCCACGTTGTGTAGTGATTCGAGTTGGAAAGGAGTCGAGGGAAGAGGGAAGAACGGACGTCGAACTGAGAACGACGCGCAGCGCGTTCAGATGCGACCAACTCGCCAAAGCGAAGCCAGCTTACAACCGCGACGATCTGGATGAAAGGCTTTTGTTTGAGGCGGCAGGTGTGCAGGAAGTCGCGTCGAAGAGGGGAGGATACTAACCTGGAAGGTAGGTGGAAGCTTACCTAACTCATTCCTCCCATGACAGTTCTGTGATATACGGAAGGAACCCCCGCTCTGGACCCTAGTGGATAGGAGCTATGACCTACTGTAACGCTATCTGAGCTCCCTGTCGTCCGACCCAGCCGTGTGCAAGCAAAGGGCCTGTCATTCTTCTCTTGTATTCCGGAACGTTCACGAAACTGTAGGCTGGTCTCTAGAATGCCTACTCCGTACTATAATAGCTCACAGTGTCCGCTGCTAAATACGTATAGGTAGCTTACCTGAAGTCTTACTAAGCTACGGTGAGATATTTGGTGATTTCCTCCAGATCTATCTTAAACATGTTCCAAGCCTGGAACATCGAATACCACGAGCTGGACTCAGAGAACTGTCCGTCACTCAGGTCACCAGTGCTTAATTCTTGTCCGGCGCCGTTGCACCCGTGCCAAGCCTTGGCACCATCCGATTTCTTGTGGTTCGAAATGTTCCAGAACATGGTGCAACAAACAAGTGCCGGACATGCCGGTGGGGATGTCACTGCAGCTGCAACCTGTTCCGGCAATGCTTACCTTACTGTCTACACTACCTTCAGGTGTCTTGTGACGTCTGCCTGCTAGGTAGGAGCAGCCCCTCACGCTGTGAGAGTCGTTGGCTTGCGATCCGCTTAGGAGAAACAGACAGGCGGAATGTGTTGAGTTCAGAAAAGAACGCGCTCCTCGAAGTGATCTTCATCCCAGTGCCATTGCCATACCTACTCCACCACCCAAATGTTTCGGTATCTAAAATCGCAACTGACCGCAACCAACCCGGACAAAGGAAGCCAATGATAGTACATGATGTGTTGTTACATGGTGACAAGCCAAACACGCCCAACGAGTCCTACATCTGTTCATGACCCCTAGTACCCTTTAGTCGGGCTACGCCCCCGCGAACCCTTCGAGGGGCTTTGCCTCCTATCACCCTTGCTAGGGCTTCTCCTCCCAGAAGGGGTCTGCTGCGGCAAGATCATCTTCAGGTCCGGCGATGCCTCCGAGTCCGTAACATCGTTGGCAAAGTAATTCTTCCGAACATGCCGAGGGGTCTGGCTGATGGGAGCCCAGATATACGCTTGTTGTGGGTTGTGTGCCGCTGCTGATCCAAGAAGGGATGGCACTGCGGGCGGCGAGTGTAGGGGCTCTGCCGGCCGTGCTGGGTGGGCAAGCGTGGATTCTCGAAGAAACCCAAAGCCGACGTTGCTAGCGACGATTGCCACCAGGAAAAGTGAAAGGATGAAGCCCTGGTGAGGATCGTCAGTGCCATGAAGGGGAAGCTGCATCCTGCGACGACTTACCCAGGTCTTGAAAGTCAAAACACCAACAAACTCGTTCATGATTTCGGCGACATTCCTTGCCGAGATCTGAACCTTCATTACGGCCGAGGCGTCCTGGTTCATACACGCCTCCCATTCGTTGCAGGGTCCATCCAGCGCCGGCGGCCGATTTGCTCTCGGCGAGCAGCCATTTTTTCGGAAGTTCTCGGCGCAGATTGACATCTCGCTCACGATGGCTGCCCGCGCTTTCTCGCTCGCGTGAGACAGATCGGACCTTATCTGCGTGAGAATAGCGAATATTCCGAAGAGAACGATGCTGAGAAGGATGACATTGACCCCCAGCTGCAACCATTTGGATAGGATCGCTGGCGCGCTCGGGTGGTCGCTCACGGCCGAGAGGAAATTGTTGAACCAACCCCGCCGTCCCGTCTTCCCGTCCTTGATGCGTTTCGTCCCGGCGACTGATTCCCCTTCCCAATCACTGTCCGAATCGTCGGAGGCGTGGGGAAGACGGGGCCGGACGCTGCCCACGTCCCTATCGCCTTGGGTCCGCTTCCGTTTCCGAACCTTGTCTCGATTCGCTCTCGGTATCTCTCCACGCCCCGACGCATGATTCCGAAGCAACGTCTTGCTGAACAGCGTCTTTCCGGCAGATGGTGTGAGAGTCAGCTTCCCAAAGTCCTCGTCCGCCCGGTCGTACTCGGGGGTATCCGGTGGCATTTCTGATGTATCGGTCATGGCAGGGCTGGTCTCCGCGCCGGAATATTCTGAGAAAACAATTTCATCGAGACGCTTCTGAGGGGTGGTAAACGCGGGGTTCCGGAATGCTGGACCTGATGGCCTGCTCTGCAGTTGAGGGCTGAATAATGTCGCGTGAGGGGGGCGAAATTGCTCCTGAGGTTTGATTGGTGAGCCTTTGGGGTTGCCTGAGAACGCGAAGGGATTTGGGTTGGCCGAGCGGAGTTTTGATGGCGAGTTGAACGTCGCTACCGAAGTGGCCGCTTGGTTAGTCTCCTCCCTGATGCGCTATGTGTCGTGACTCGACGGTGGGTAGCAAAGTAGGAATTCAAATTTGGAACGGGTCGCTGTGTAAATAGGGCAGAGGTCCCGCAATCGTAGCAGGTATCCAAAAGAACTCACATGCTGGCTGCTTCTGAGAGAATTTTGCAAAGGGACTCGACTGGTCCACAGGGGGTTGCGACTGGTATTCCCAGTCCATGGGGCCCTCGAAGGTTCGGCGCTCCATGGCGTAGCAAGTGGTGTAATCAGCTATGTGAGAGGAAAATGTGGAAGAACAGCCGGTTCTGGCAGCAAGGGCTGGGCGCGTTTTCTCTCTTTCACAAGGCAATGCCGTGACAGAAGGCGCGACGAGGTGCGTCGTTGGTGGCAACTCTCCTGAAGTAAACAAGGCTTGCAGTCCTGGAAGATTTACTGGCCCACCCTTGTTACGTTACCCTGCTCGCCCTGCCATGCGCCGGATGATTCGCGGCTAAATTTCTCAATCAAATCGCGACTGTGATTGTGAGAAGGCGGTTTCTGATAGCACCTGCAGAAGGCAACAATCAAAGCGACAGGTACCCGATCCCAGAGACGTATTCACGATTGAAAAACGATCGGCAATCGACTGGACAACCATCTCTTTTCTTTGCATCTTGCATCGACTTCGATTTCCTTGATCCAGGAGATCCATCAATCGCCAATTCAGCAAACTGGACGCGGTTGCTGATTCGAAACGGGCCGCGACTCAGAACACCATGTCGGACACCTCCTCGCAGGCTGCCTCACCGGCCGAACCTAACCATCAGGAGGAGCAGCACGATAGGCCTACAGATATACGCCATGACCATGCTGGCAATGACTCCGACAAGGAATCCGATATCCTCTCTGAAATTGACGAAGACCAGTTCGAGGACTACGATCCCACTCTCGAAGAGCGGCCCGTCGAGATTGACGAGAATGTTGCAAAGACTTTGAAGGCTGCCAAGCGCAAGCGGACCGATGCCGAGACCGTGAAGAAGCCAAAAGAGGGCCGCAGGCCGAAGAAGCGAGCGCGGGCGACGGTTGATGACGGTGGCGATGTGGAGGACGGCGAGCGGAGACCCAGAAAGGCACGCGCTACCGGCGGTGAACGGCGGGCTGCGAGGAAGGAGGCTGAGCAAGAGGAGCAAGTAAATGAAGAGAACCTCACGCCCGAGGAGCGGCGGCGCCGGGCAATCCAGCGAGCTATGGATAACGCTCTGAAGAACCCGACGAAGCGCAGGCGCAAGAAGGACGATATCGTATGGGCATTCGTCGTTCCATCTTTATGTGATGCAGCTCACTGATGATAATCCAGGACCTCGAGGATGAGATTGACGACCAAATTGCGAACTTAAAGGTAGCGATGGAGAAGGCTTGTTTGGCTGACAACGAGGCCCGCGAGAAGGGCATGGCTGCCACCCACAAGCTCAAACTCCTCCCGCAAGTCACGGCCCTCCTCAACCGAACCTCCATTCAAGACTCTGTTCTCGACCCCGAGACCAACCTGCTTCAGTCGGTCAAATATTTCCTCGAGCCATTGAATGACGGCAGTTTGCCGGCCTACAATATCCAGCGTGACATTTTCAATGCCCTCGCCAAGCTACCCATCAACAAAGAGGTGCTTCTGAGCAGCGGTATCGGCAAAGTCGTCTACTTCTATACAAGAAGCAAACGACCCGAGCCCAGCATCAAGCGCATAGCCGAGCGCCTAGTCGGTGAATGGAGCCGTCCAGTTTTGAAGCGGACGGACGACTACAAGAAACGGCATATTGAAACTCGCGACTTTGACTTCGCGTGAGCACCCCTTTCTCCCACCAAGCCTCTTTCATTCCCACCTCATGCTAACTCACCCACCCCAAACCAGCGCCGCGAAGCTGGCCCAGCGCCAGGAAGCCGCCGTGTCCGGCTCGCAGATGACACTGGCCCAGCGGCCCGCGGGCGGCAAGACGCGCTTCGAGCTGGAGCGCGAACGCCTGCTGGCACCCGAGATCAAGAAGACTAACCGCGCCCTGCCCGCCGGCCTGCCCGCGAGCTACACCATCGCCCCACGCAGCACGTTCGACGCGTCCCGCGGCGCGCCAGAGTTCCGGCCCGTCGGGTCTGCGGGCTTGGAAGCCTTCAGGAGGATCACGCAGAAGGGGAAGGGAGGACGTCGCTAGCTGTGATTGAGGGACTGTGATGCGAGAGGGGGGGTTTTGCCGTAGGCATTGTCTCATATGCTGATGGAGAGCAAGCCACTGACGAAATTGGGATTTTATTCTGCACAGATTGGGCCGGCAGGCTTGGGTGTTTCATGGAAGTATGATCCTACATTCGGCACTGGCGGATATGGGGATTCATTTTTAGGACGGCCTTGGAAGCAGTATCACTAGGGGGGCGTTGGCTCTCCTCCGTTGTCAGGGGGAAGGGTCCTCGTTTACCATGGCAGGGCCCTCAGCGCCATGTAAAATGGAAACAAACAATATACGGAATAATGAGAGGATCAGGCGGGCGGCACAGAATGAGATATGCTTTTCATTACCTCCACCGAGACAGTCATGAGCGTATGTCCAAGTTTCAACCAAGTACCGTCGGTATAACCGACGGATGAGCGAGAGTTGCCAAACCCATGAATGATGGATACAAGTATTATAGTCGGATGAGATACATGTGCCTTATGGATGCGGTACCACCTGCGACATGGTACAACAGAAACGAAAGACAGCACGATTGGCCGGGATGCTTCAACCACAAGGACCGCAAACAATAGGGGCGAAACAACCCAGATGTGTTCTATCCCTATATTATCGTCATCAACAACCAAAGCAAAGCAAGAGAAATCAAGCATTGACATTGGTACTCCAAATATCAGACCGCCAAAATGCAGGGAAAATGGATGTGAGACGTTTCATCGTGTTAACATGTATCATGTCATCAAAGAGACCAAAAACGTCGCATGTCTTCTCTTTCCCAAAGGAATGATGCCCAGCCATAGAAAGCATCCAGATGGTTTGGGGGACTGAAGAGGGGACATTAAACAGTGGCAGGGGAAAATCTCGTCTTCGTTTTAACAGGACAGAACAGACAAAATTTTCGTAGAATAGACGGGTAGGTTGACAGGCTATACCATCGGAAGGAGGAGAGGTTGTCAACGTATAGGGGAAGAAAAGCTGAAAGAAGGTCAAGACCTGGACACCCCCTTGTTCTGCCGGCCCTCGTTGTCCAGTTCTGCCGCAGCTGGCGGGGACAGCCCAAACCACGACGACCACAGTCCGGGCGGGGGAGATTGACAAACCTCCAAGCGCGCCTGACCGGCCACCGTCCAACCCGGCAACTGACGGACGGAGAAAACATCTAGAACAGATTTCGTGTAAAGCCGCCATCTACCGCTTCCTGACCTCGCTTGCCCATCCCTCTATACCCTCCCCACGGCTGCCGACTTCAACCTTGTCAATCTTGATGCCCTGCATGCCGGGGGTGTCGTCCAGCCACGAGTGGCTCGCCATGCCTCCCGCATTGGCGCGCTTCTCGGGCACCAGCTCGAGCATGGGCGTCAAGAAATCCGAAATGCGCTTGGCCTCGTCCTCCTTAAAGTGGTATTTCTCCCTCAAGACGTCGGGCAGGGCCCAGTGGCGTAGCCGGTGGATGTTGCGCAGCTCGCCTTTGCGGTTAAAGATCTCCTGCGACCACTTTCCCGAAAGGCATAGCGACTTGGGGAAGGGCCCCAGGAGCTCGATGATCTGGGCGATGTGGTCGTCGTCCTTGCCGTACTTAGTGCCCGACTGCGGGTCGAAAAGGTAGTCGCCTGTGATGAGCTCGAAGACCTGGTGGGGCCATGTCAGTCAGAGCGGAAGGTAGGTAAAACAGTGTGTCCGCATACCATAGCAGCCATGCTCCATACGTCGGTACTCGCCCCCCACTTGGCACCGAGGATCACCTCCGGGGAGCGGTATTGGCGTGTTTGGATGTCGTTGGTGAAGTGGTGGTTGACCCAACACGCATTCCCGAGATCGGCGATTTTGACGCTGATGATATCGCATGCCTGCATATCGTCGGCCTTGCGCTTCTCGCCCGTCGTCGAGAGGGGCGTGGCCGTCTTGTCCAGCGAGATGCCCGACACCTCCCTAGTCAGGATATCGGCAGTCTTCTCCCGCTGCTTTTGTGCCTCCTCGGGGTTGTCTGTTTCTCGTTTGGGTGAAGGCTCTTTTGATTTGGATCCTGTTAAGATAGAAGTCAGTGAAAGGGGCCAAAGACGACAACAAGAAGATAACTCACCTTCGTGCAGCATCTGACCGAGGCTGTGTGGGCCAGGGGACGGGAAGAGCGAGTTGGGGTTGAAGCTTGCGTTCAGGGGTGACGGCAGAGGCTGGCTGCCCGTGATGAGAGTCCTCCGCCTCCTGCGGCCGTTCCTGTTGTTTTCCTTGTCATTGGGTTCGCTCTTCACCACTCGTTTCACAATCTGCTCGACGTCGCCAATCTCGATCAGAACGTTTTCCGGCTTGAGATCTGTGTGGATGATACCGCATTCCCGATGCAGGTAGTCCAGCCCCAAGAGCACCTGTTTCGTGATCTGCTTCACGAGCGGCATGGGGATGCCCCTGTGATTCCACTTCTTGATCAGTCCCAACAAGTTCTCCCCCAACACCTCAAACACCATGCACACATGGGTGCCATTCGGGCCCTTGTGCTCGAACGAATCCAACAGGCTAACGACGTGCTTGCGGCCGGGGTGATTTGGGTTCGCTTGGACAATCTTGTTGAGAAGCTTGATCTCGTCGATGGCGGTTTCCGTGTAGTGAGCGGCCGACCGTACGACCTTGAGAGCCACATGCTTCCCCGTTGTGTTGTCTCGAGAGAGCCAGACTGTTGAGAAGTGGCCCCATCCAAGCTTCCGCACGACTGTGTACTTTCCATCCTTGAACTTCTCCCCAATCGTCACTGGGTGGTACCCTCCCTTGCAGTAGTCCTCGGAATCCTCTTCATCGGCGGTGTTCTCGGCAGCGTCTTCTGGTGAAGATGACGAAGTCGGTGAATGCGTCATGGCTGATGCTAGGTGGGCAGCCCTGCAGAGAACCGGCGTGTAAGCATATGGTCTAGTTCAGACATGGCAGTGATTCGAGGCAAAACAGGCAACCGCCTGACACCCGGACGTCCATTGTGATGGGGCATGCAGGTGGCGGGGTTTTGGTCGCACGGTGCCGAACTCTCGGCGGCCCAAACCACAGCAAGTGCATCATGGAGCAGGGGCGGGCAGAAGAGAAAAGCGGGGACCTTGTTTTTAGCATCGTCTTCATCTTTGGAAGTCGCCTGCGAAATCGCAGCGGGGCGGGTAAGAACAAGTAAAGAAATGTTGTGTTGTGTTGGTGGTGTTTGATCGGCTTCCAGGTTAGAAGCAAGCCGCAGCAGAGTCCATGTCGCTTCGACCCCTGGCGGGGCTGAGATCGGAAGCGGGCAATACAGGGGGGGAACGGACTCGGGGAGTTGGCGCAAGGCGAAATGCCCACAAGCTCACTAGAGCCAGAGGCGCAAAGAATATCTGCAGGCCAGTCCCCCTCCTTCAAGCTGTGCCAGATTTCGAATAGCCATGCGTCCGTGTTCGTGTGATGTCGCAGCAAATGCGCACAGGGGCACGGGGCTTGCGATCCCCCTCATGGCTTTATGGGTCCCATGGCCGACCTGTCGCACCCCGCCACCTCACCAGGTACTCGACGCGCTGCGCAATGGGTTCACAACCAGGAAGGTTGAGGGGAGATCAAACCACAGCCCACGGGACGGCAACACCGCCTTCTAGAAAACGGTGCTGAAAGAGGAACCAAGACATCGACAATTCTTATAGCGGGGCAAAAAGCGCGATGCACGTACCCAGGACCCTCTGTAGTGATGATAGGCTTCAGACCGTCCTTCTTTCTCTTTTTATTTATCGCCGAGTTGCCGTTCGCAGGCGCAGGGGATGCTGTCGCGCCCTGCTGCGGGTTTTCTGCCAGAGTGTCCGTTTGTTGCGCTCCGTTCATTGTGCGCAATCGAGTAACCGGCAGCTACAAAACGGGGTAGGTGACGGCAGGCCAGATCGTGCGCTCGTGGCAGCCTTTGTCGAGAACGGCGTCTACGGAATTCGGTGGGGAAGGGCAGAGTCGGATAGAGGGGCTCGTCGTCAGTAGAAGAGTCGAGGCCTGTCTCGAACAGCTCAATTAGCTTCTCGCCGCCCAAGATACTTGGTCATGGCAGGTTAATGCGCAACAAGACTTGAATCGCCGCCGAGGAGCGGGCCGCTGGTCAGGGGAAACTCAGTCGCTTCGTACTTTGCGGCGCGACGGTTTGCGCTCAACTTCCCAGGGGCGGGCCAGAGGCGATACGAGCAGGGGTCGCTCGCTGCGGATGTTTGGCGACTGAAAGTTCAGGGGCCGGTTATGTGTGAGGTCGCGTCAAGATAGGGATTTCCAACCTTCAGTGGCCAGGTATCGCGAATCTATTGTCACGGCTCTCGAATTGAATTGATTTTTGCGGGTTGAGTGTTCGTATGATTGTCGAGTGCGACAAGGCTTCTCGAACGAGGGGCCTGGTTGGGGCCAGGCTTGCTGGGCTGATCCTGGAGCACTGAGGGCCAAGCAGGAGGGGGCTTAGCGCCGAGATGTGGGTATCTGCGATGTCTTGACTGCAGTGAGAAGTACCGAGTCAAAAATCTTCGCGAAATAAGTTATTGTGTAATAAATCCTGTAGTGTTGTTTTCTTGGCCGAGTATTTGGGAGGACGTCATAGACGGTTGCTGTGTACAGATCGAAAATCTGGGCCTTGGAAGATCGCGAGTGGTCCTGCAGGCTTATTAGGTACCCGGGCATGTACTTGTAGGGCGTACATTCGTTCAGTGCCGAGCTTTGCGCGGAGTGACAAGATGCGACGGCGCTCAGAGGTTATGTACCTTATTTATTCAGGTCGATCTGCAAGCGGGAGTGGGCAGCAGTGGTGCGAAATTGGTAAGATGATGAATAGTAGATACCGAGCTATGACGGTGCGTTCTCAATTACGGCATTGCTTGACACCTCAGCAGCAATGAGGATCCGGGAAAGGATCTGAGGATTGCTTCCAGGTTGATAGCCGCGGCGCTGGGAATAATACGACATCAGACGTGGTGGGGCTTGTCCGCAATGAAGGTCAAGGATGCAGCAAATCATGTTCCGCTCTCAGCAGGCTGGCCCACTTGAAACCTTGCCCGAGAGCCAGTTGATCCAGCAACGTGACGGGAAATGGATCGCAGCGCAAGGGCGCGTCTCTCATGCTTGAAAAGCACACATGAGACTGTGTGTGTCTACTGTGTATAAGCTCTCCCTTTTTGAAGTCCCGCAGATAAACTGTAACTTGACAATTATTGGCCCGGGTACGGATCCGTATAAAGGTCTAACAACTCATCAACGGAAGATCGAGAAAAGGGTTCACGCAAAATTAGAGCGCGAGCTTCGCCGGACCGGTTTTCCAGACTCACCTCGCCTTCTCCTACAACCCCAAGTCCTTTACTTCGCACGAGGCCAGCCTAGTCACGCCGGGTATCAAAGTTTCCGCCTCATGGACATTGTTCAGTATTGAAGCTTGCCGGGTCTGGGGGACTCTATTGCCTGTAGCTGCCAGCTGGTGATTTTTTGCATCAGTGGGACGCAACAGGCACATGACTTGGTCATACCGCTATTCTTTGCAGTCACACAAGCAGTATATGGATGTACTGGCAGCTATAAAGGAGCGATTTCTTTACCAAACAAAGAGCACCTCGACTCTGATCAACCAACGATGGTTCGACAACGCAACCGGTGACACCAGCGCCTCACCTTCCTGCTCGCTCCGCAGAGTGCTTGTAGCGAGAGCCCTTCCCTCATTTCTCAGACCTAGCCCTGGAGGCCGTGACCCGCTTCTTACTATCTTCCACCCTTTGGGTAAATAAATCATCATCGTCCGTGTTCGCCGACCTTTCATGCCATGGAAGTGGGAAAAGTGGCATGCGATGCCCTGGTCGCCGGCCTAAGCTGTGATCACTCACAACATTCTCTCCGTCTACTCCATGATTTTTTGACGGCTTCAGGCGAGTAATTACCAGGTAATTCCCCCAATACCCCGAGAACTACCGTAACCCTAGGCAGATATATCCCAGACAGATAGGAGGTCTTCACTAAGCAGCTACAACGATGGATGAGGTTCGGCAATTCAGGTCACGGAGAGGCGGTCTGATGGGAGCTTTACCCGTCACGACACAGGGTTCAATGGGACCTATGTCGCGCTCCGCCACGGCTTTGAATTTCCACTGCCCTCCAGGACGTCGGCAGGCGGTCTTAACGAGCGCCTGAACTATCAGGGTCAAGCTCGCAACCTGGATTAGGTATGTGGTGTTCGAGTACATGCAGCGCGAGACATACAGAGGGTTGGTGGCAGAACATGCACGGGGTTACGTCAAGGCATTGGACAAGCTCGTCAAATCGGGAGAGCTGGATCATATTAAGAAGCTAGGCCATTGGGCCTGGAGCTGTTTGGTTACTCGGCCTAACATCCAGATAGCCAGACAAATACTGGTTGTTGTAGCCGCGAGCTGCCGGGTATGTGGAACTCAACCACTGGCCCAAGGATATTGCCAACTTTCTTCGATCACATCGAATCACCAATGGTAGGCGTAGTTGACGGGAAGGGAGGAGGAGATTCGTCCTTCCTCGAAGACTTGTCGGCTCTAATATCAAACAAGTCCACTCCGAGTGGATTCACGCCCAAGGTGACGCAAATATGGATGATTCGATCCAAATTTGCCTTCTGGAAATTATTCATAGTTCAACCCTTAGGGATCGGATGCAATCGCTTTCCTCCTGAAACATAAACCTTCTTTGACACCTCTCAAACCATCGGGCTCATAATTCTCCCCCACATCATTTTTGGTCAAACCATGGTGCCAAACAAAATGAAGGTGTCCGCACTTCTACGGGTACGGTTTATTTCTCCGACACAATCGGTCTTAAGGGAAGAAGCGTCGTCGATGCTTACCTTGGCTGAAGCAGCACCAGCCACCTTCTCCTTGGCCACCTTTCTAGAGGTCATTCGATAATACGTTCCCTAAGCCTATCGATCGGTACTTTGTCAAATGCGACAAGCTATCTAAATGACGGGAAGATTTCTTTCGAAACCTGTTGATCTCTTGTTGGGAGAGCTCAGAAGTAATTCTCGCAGCAACCAGCCAACATTGGCTTCGCCGATCCGGTCCACCGCGGCAATGCGCCCGGCGATGGGGCGCTGAGCATCTGATACCAGTACAAAAGCCCGGCCAAAGAGCAACCGGATATGCGTACATAGTACCCCAGCTTCGCTACCACAGCGACGTGACATTCAAAGGCTCCGAGTCCCTGATGATACCTAACTCCCAGGTCGTTGACCATCTGCTCGTTCCGGAAATCGTCGCCTCATTATTCGCACCCACTCTCTCGCACACCGTGTGGCTCATTTCTGTGCGAAGAATGGCGCTTGGACGATGAGCGAGTGGGCTTCGGAAGACGACCGACCTGGAGGGTCATATGTGACTGGGAGTGTGGGATCCATGAAACTAGGTGGGAGGCCGAGCAGGTCTTTTGGCAATAGTGGCATGGTTCTGAGACCGGAGTCGCCCAAATACCTGGCGCTCGAGGAGAGAATGACTTGGCGAGGAAAAGTCCATTGACAGTCTGGGAAGGGCTTGGTGCGGGCAGAGCTCGAATTGATCGAGCGCAAAAGTTGTGCGACTCAGAAGCGAACTGTCTTTGTGATGTCTGACGGTCGCATGCTGGCTGCCCGTTCCTTCCCTTTGTGTGGATGAGATGGTTGGGCTCAGTGCTGTTCGAGTGATGTACCACGACTGACCGATTTGTTAGAAGGGGTAGTTGAGGGGATGATTTTTGCGTACATAACTTTGGCCTGCACTAACAGGCAGAATGGAGCAGTGCCTGCGAGCATGCTAGTTGCAAGGGGATGCGCTGCTTCTTCGCAGACTTGAACCTCAAGAGCTTCCAGGGTCCTTCAAATCCCACGCAGGACTTGTCTTTCCCGTGATCCCGCAGTGCCTCTGTCCTCGAAAGCGATGCTTGACAGCAATAGTCCCTTGCGCGAAACTTCTCGTGTTTGAAGATTTGGCAACTGACAAGCATCAAGACATCCGCCGCTTGCTTGTTTGTCGTTTTGCTTGACAGGAAACAACCGTGAAGTATCAGGAGTGGCGACGAGCGCCGAAACTTGAACAGGCAATCTGGGCGGAGTCTCCAAAACAGCAAGACAGGCCGAGTTCAAGGGGGATGAGGGAGTCTGGAAATCGCGATAGGTCAGAGTATTGATTTTTTTCACCGTCCTCATGCGCACCTCAGCACACTCCTGAAGGCATCTCCTGGCAGGCTGGCACTCTCGCGGAATCGTCCGACGTGACGTTGGACCAAAAGCGACCGCCCCACAATCGAATCTGACTTCCTCTCAGTGAGGTGGAGCCTCAGAGATTGATCACCCACGTGGCTGCCCTGAGAGGTGCCCCAGAACAAGCAATGCCAAGCTAGACGCCACAAAGCGAATGATAATATCCAGGCGTCTCTGCCAAACCATCCAAATTAGAATTCCTTGTGACGGGCTCAGCAGCATTCTGCCTAAAAAGCATCGTCTTTCAAGTTACATATATTTTTCCCGTTTTCCGGTCCATCGTTCCACGGCAGCGTTCCATGGATTCAATGACTGTGGTGCTTAGCAATGTAGCGCACAGACGGTTCGTCTGAAGCCATGTCATGCCGGGTAACATTTAACCGGTGATCCGCAATCCCCTCGCGTACTGTGTTCTGTGTAGAAGAAGCCCAGAAAATGTCTTTCGTCATACGGTCATGGGCAGACACCACTGGGATCCGTGATACCCAAATGCCCACAGCAGAAAGGGTCCAGCGGGAGAGCAACCTGGCGTTTGGAGTAGCATTCGATTTTTTCTCCAGCGAGTTCAGGCCCAAATATTCTCTATCGATTCTGCACTCGGACCGTAGCGAAGGAGTCCATACCGATATCGCGATGGGACTTAGACCTGCAGCCATTCTGGATCCTTACGCCGTGGCCCTCGAGAACAAGCGTGGATTGGACCCGTCTTGGACGAACTTCTGGTTCAACCTCTAAACCTCGTTCCGTAGAATATTTCATGCTCGCCATTTCGCCAGCCCGTCGTCCCCTTGCAGCCGCCGCCTCCGCCCTGTGGACCGAAGCGCTACTGCATCCGAACTCACCGGGTCGCTTTCCGCGGTGGAGCCATCTGAGCGAGCGAGATTTGCAGATTCCCCGATTTGGGCCACCAGATCGCCATCAGTTTTCTATGTCGAATCCCGGTCTCCGATCTTCCCAGTTCCCGCAACCCTGCTCGTTCCAATAGACTCGTGCCGTCCCCGCTGCAACATGCCGCCCAACTGAGGCTCTCAGATCTGGCGTCGAGGACAGCCCAGCATGGAGTGCCCTCGCAAACCCTTTGATGAGACGAACTGGCCACGATCTAATGAGTCGATGCCTACATCCTCCGATGATCACTGTCGACACTGCCGCTCGGCACAACTTCCGACGTAATGGCAACCATGGTTGTGTATGTCGACCTTGCGACCAACCACCGAGGGGTCATCATTCTCGCTGTCTTGTGGCCGATGATTACGCTGTCCGGTGTCTTCCTCGGTCTTCGGCTTTACAGCAAGCTTACACGCAGTCGACGATTGTGGTGGGATGACTACTGCATCATTGCGGCATGGGTATGGATTGCTCGCCCCTCAGCCTGTGATGAGAAGCCATTCTCTGATTTCTATGCTCCAAGATCCTTCTCCTCGTCAGCTGCTCGGCCACAACAGCAAACACTCGTCTCGGATTCGGTCTGCATTTCTTCGAGGTACCGTTGGAAAACCTCATTACGTTTGGAATACAGAGCACGGTCTCCGGTTTCACCTCCATCATTGCCGTGGCCTGCAGCAAGACGTCGTTCGCCATCACCCTGCTGAGACTGGCCGACGGTTGGATCAGATGGTTCATCATCGGGCTCCTCGTCCTGCTCAACGTCACGCATTATATCAGCGCTGTCTTCTTTTGGGTATCGTGCAACCCGCCCGCCAAGACGTGGGACGTGATGCTCCCAGGAGATTGCTGGCCTGCGTCTGTGACGGTTAACTACAGCTTGTTTGTCGGAGGTATGCGAAACCCCACATCGTATGTCTTGACCATCTCTCTGAGTTGTTGACGCCTTCAGCCTGCTCTGCGTTCTGCGACTTTGCTCTCGCATTGCTGCCGTGGCGTCTCCTGCTGAGGTTCAACATGCATAACAAGGAAAAGATTGGCGTGGCCGTCGCCATGAGCATGGGTGTTTTGTATGGACAGCAGCAACCCCTCCTTCTTCTCGTCAACGCGACTGACAACGCGTACCCAGTGCCGGCATTATTTGTATCGTAAAAATGACCTTCATCCACGTTCTTTACGACAGCGACTTTAGCTGTAAGTCGCCCTCTTCTCCCTCCTACCGCGGCCCCTTCGCCCCATCCATTGCCAAGCACGAACCTTCCTCGCCAAACCAGGACTAACGAAGCATCAGATAACTCCCTCCAGCTTGTCATATGGGGCTTCATTGAACCCGCCCTGACCATCATGGCAGCCTCAATTCCCATGATGCGCCACCTCTTCAAGTCTCTCCGCCGAGAGAGCGACCTGCGCGACACCAGCACCACAACGGCTACCGCAATGAGCCTGAGCAACAACAATGACAACCGGCAGAATCGCTTCGCCCCCACCCGCTCAACCCGAAATGCCAGCAGTCGTAGTAGCAACAATCCCAGCCACCACAGCACCCGTGTCAACCGGCAGGAGCCGGAGCAGCAGCAGCAGGTGGAGAGGGAGAAAATGCCGTCGCCTGAGCCGAGGGACGGGGCTGGTAATCGTAGGAATGGCATAATGCTTTCTCAGCCAGGCGCAGTTGCGGAGAGCAGTAGCTCGTGTACGCTGGGGATGAGAGATGGGGAGAAGGGGACCGGGGATAAGAACCTTTATGTAAGCTGTGTATAAGAATAATAACTAGGCGCCTCTTGCTCTGGAGCAAATGTTGGGGTGCCTACCTACATAATGATATTAGTGGTAATGGGTTTAAACTAGCTACCTTTTTATCGTTTTTGGTGATCTTTGATTGCAGGTGGCGAGGAGTTAGGGCCTTGAGCGTACCGCGACAACATGGAGACGTGGTGCTTCACCATCCTGCGCAGTGGGCAACCGAAAGCATCCAATAACAATTCCCCATTATCATTCACTACTACTAGAATTCAAATGCAGATGTCGGGCCATCGTTAAGGATTGGTTACGTTGCACACCTTCTTTGCCGGTCTCAGCTCCTCTGGCACCGAGAGTTAAGGCACCCCAAGCCACAAGTGGTGGATCGGAAAAGTCGTGTTCCTGGAACTCTCTGAAGCTGCTGATGAAACGAGACAGGAAGAAGAGACGGGAAAGGGGTTGGGGCGCCTTATAGGATCTCGTACCTTTCCTTGCATGGGTTGAACCGACATTCCTTCCCATCACACATTTGTCTGACATTACTGGCGGAGTACGGGATGCCACGGCCGAGAGTTGAGATTGAAAAGCCATCCAGTTCGTGTAACTTCTTTGACAGCAGTGCATCTGTGATGTTTATCTTGGACGCTGCAAGCTGAAGCGCTTTGTGGAGTGCCGTTGTTGCAAGTGATGTGGGGAAAGACAAGAAGTACATAATTATGAAAGGCGCTGAAACCTTCAAAATGTGAAGACATTTTTTTGGAAGCCTCTTCTTCGGTGCAAATAACATTAACACCCATCACTACCGCAGCCTCATTGATGATACCATTGTCATACCAAGAGAGAAAGCATTTTGACATGGTGGGTTTTGACCGTTCCGTCTCTGCACCTTCTTGGATGTCGCCGCAGTTCTGATCTTGATCTCACTAGGTCTTTTCAAGTTTCACCGACCAGAGTGCACACAAATCAAGGCAATGTTTATTGATCTGATCCATCGCTAACGAACTCGTGTGTCGCCCACCAGACCGTGAATGAAGCAAGCCATATTCCCGAGTGACAGATCCTGGCTCCTACTTGCGACGCTGAGCCGTCTGCTGGGCACGCTTAGGCCTGAAAGATCCCTCCTCCTTTTCCACCTCTCCTTGCTCCCCTTCATTGTCCGACTCCTTGTGGCTGCGCTTCTTTGCGTTGCGGGCAGAAGGATTGGCCTCAGTCGACGACGACCCACTCTGCTGGTTGACCAACTGAGTGCCGTGCAGCGCTTGGTGTGCTGCCGTGCCGAGCTGCTTCACCAGGCGAGACAGTATCTCCTTGTAGCGGTCGCGCTTGTCGGCAGGCGCGCCGTTCGACAGCCGGCCCAGCCGGAAAGCAGCCGTCACAACCGAGCCAAGGGTCTCGTGAAACTCCTTGGTCAGGCCGCCGTCGTTGTTGGCAGGGGGCGCCATGTCGAAACCTTCAGCTTCGGCGGCGGGTGCAGCGGACAGACCGGGCAACTCGTTGCGCTTTGCCTGGGGGTATTGTGAAATCGTAGGATTTCGTCAGAATGGTGGAGGGCATTCTTTCTTTGTAATATGGCTATCCGATGCCAGGCGAATTGTGCGTGAGATGGGTGATGTTTGAAAGGAATGTCGGTACAACAACTGAGGAGTCGGTCTTAGGAGATGAAGGGAAGAAGGTGGGTGTTTCTGAGGCCTCGACGATTTATCGACTCTGGATTTGTGCGCCCGAAGATGCGACGAAAGACCAAGGTAGTCAACGTACCTTGGAGGCCCCACCAACGCTGCTATCCTCGCGGCTGTCATTACAGCTCACATCACCCCTGCTGCTGCTGTCCAGGGGATCGCTTGCGGGCAGCAGCCCCGAGCTCACCCTGCCGCTTCAACTGCTCGACCGCTTCGGGGGGCGCACCAGCCTTCCTGGGAATGGTGCCGTCTCTCTCGTCGTCCTGCTTGGTTTTGAAAAAGTCGCCGACTTCCCAGCCCTGGATGTCGTCTTGGCGTGCTTCCTTCCAGGCTTGGGGGCGCCCCTGATTTTTTGGGGCAACCTGGTAGAGCCGGGGGAAGACTTTGGCAAAGTTGCGCAGCTCCTCTTCCGTAATCTCAACGGCTGCAGCCTCGCTATTCGTCATCGTCTTGAACCTCTTGGTGATCTTCTCGACATCGTCTTGCTCAGAGGGCGGGAACTCGGGATGGTAAGTGCGGCCGTACATGACGACCGCCTTGGCTTTGGACTTTGCTCGCGGCATGATTGCGGTTGATGACAGGATATTCTAACCTTGCAATGCAGCTGGTAATAGTGGAGGGTGTGAAGGAGGAGAAGTGGAGGAGAGGAGGGAGGCTCTGATGCGGAGGAAGATGCTGTCGTGGGGAAGATCAGGATCCGCTTGCGGCTGGTGCAGAAGTTCGGAAAAGCAAGAGACACCAAACCATCAAGGGCCGGCCCCCGAGAAATGCTGCTCATGGATCCCAATAGGGAGTGTGAGACCGGTTTTGACCAAGGACTTGGACCGGGGAGGACCTCGACCGGCAGCTACGGAAGCCAGTCGAGGAAACAAACCAAGGTAGACGATCCGCTGAAGAGGTGTCAAGGTCAAATCTGTAGGCTAGTGCCGCGGTAGCACTCGTGTCCAAGATCAAGCCTATCTTTTCAAGGGGTAAAACTGGTATTGGTGCTTGAGCCGCTGAGGATGTGGATGGGCTCAGCTGATGGCAGTATCAAACTCCCAACGAATGGGCCATTGAAGTGAAATTGAATGACTTCAGGAAATGGCATTCAGATGTCATTAATATCTCTCGTGCAGCTTTCTGCACGTAAATGACTTCAGAAGTCGTAGCACGACATCTGCTATCTTGTACTGGGAATGTGAAGAGTGAGTTACTCTTGAATCAGGGCTGTCCAAGCTCTGGCTTGGAGTCCTTCACTAGGTGGCTTGAGCAACAGGACAGAAATGCTTGATCAATCATCACTGTGAGTCCAGAAGGAAGCTTGACCTTGGCTGGTTCACTATTAGCATTGCCGTAAAGTGCTTTTAACGTTGCAGATGGACCATGATGATCGTCTTTAAGGGAAACTGGGAGAATCGATTTGAAGGTAACTACTCACTCTACGCTCCTTCGTTGTTGGGTATGCTTCTTCACTACCTAGTACTTCAATGGTTTTTGCTACACTCCATCCATATGACTCAATCCATCTTTAAGTGTATGATTTACGTTCAGTTGTTATTTTTGTTTGGCTTTGCTCGTGGCCATATTGAATCCACCACATGCACAACCCGGTGGATTCGCTCCCGTCTGCTTTTCCGCTTTGTCCATGATCAGACAATTTTCTCAGGCAGAAGCAAGAACCTGGTATCGGAGTCTCAGGAGCTAATGCAAGACTATCGTCACACGGTGAAACATGGATACCACCGGTGAGTCAAGTCCGAAATACAACTGTTTCAGCACCTAGATATCACCATGCTTGTTGAGAGTGTTACGAATTTAGTGCCTATGGTACCGTAGGCTGAGGGATAATGCTACTCACCAGGTCACTTCCAATTTATCGGCATCTAAGAGACAAATCACAACAACAGCGCGATCTGCCACGTATAGATACATCCCCTAGCAAACCTCAGGAGAAGGTCCAAACCCCTTGGTGTGCCTTGCTTCAGCAGAAAGCGGAATGAAGACCAGGGAATGCAGTCCCACAGTACGATAGTGCCACATCATGTTTCATATGACAAAGTTCGGCAAATGATCCGAACCACTCTTCTGCTGCTGGACACATTATAACCTGGCAAGGGATGGCACAGGCGGGAGGTTGGTGGTGGGTGGCTTGAAGGGTTATTGCCACGGCAACCTTGGATGGAATGCTGTTTGTATTGTACAGTACAATGCCTTGAATTCCCCTGTACTCTGCAGTTCGTCTTACATACCAAACTCAGGCAGACCCGGGCCTTTTCGCTCCTTTGCCCCTTTGTGGCGTTAATTCCCACCCAGCAACCACGCCTGTTACTCAGGCTAAACCAGGTTGCTTCTGTGTCCTTCTTTTAAATCCACTGCTGGTTTATCAGAGGGACATCAAACAGTGAGAGTAAAAAGCCTGCACTCCTTTTCTTCCACAGAGAGAGGTAGGATTGCTGCCCACTTCAGGCTACAGCCATTGAAACCACATGAGCCAGAAGACAACAACGGACATATAGCCAACAGGACCACGCGAAGCATTCATTACCGAAGCCCATAGAACATGAAAGAGGTGGTGCCCTATGGGACGTTGATCCATTAATGATTTGGCTCGACCCGGCCACAGTTCGGTGTTCTGCAGCCGATGCCATGATTTAAGGTAGACACGGCTCCGCGCCCAGTAAGGTCAGCACAGCCAAATTTCTTCGCCTCCAAAACAGTCGTGTTTCTGCGCGCAACGGCGCTGCCGGCAGCCGAGGATGCAGCCAACGATGCACATTTAAATCAAGCACACGGAAACATATTGACAGCTGACTGGGTTCACGGTGCAATCTTTACCCAAGAAATATGGATATTTTACCCCAGATTTGCCAGCTGACGCATAGATTGGAGTCCAATTCTACCGGACCAGTCGGCAGCATTGCGAACGCTCTCGTCTCCCGGTGAACTGGATACTCAAGCTTACTCTCCGTCGCCTCCGACTGGCCCCGGCTGTGGTTGTTTCACCGTTATTCCACGATGAATCTCCGCCCTGGAGTCGGGACGCACCGCTTCTTGTGCCGGCCAGACCACGGTATTTTTAGACCCTGCTAACATGAAGGCCGATATTCGGGTGGCTGCCGAGCCTGTTTCTCTTAGACGCATTTTCGGCAGCCATCCATTACACAGCAGCAAAGCCTATGAGGCTCGCCGTCATCTGCCGAGATCCGAATGGGCGTCATTTGAGTGTTACACTGGCTTCAGTAACCAGGATATTGTTTACAGGCCCCGTTTCCCCAGCCAGACGCTCACATCAGGGATTCAATATAGGCCAACAGATTCAATTTGCCGAAGGAACATCCCGAGCAGGGAGCTGATCCCCGGAGACCAGTTGATGCCGTGGAGTAGCGGACGGAGTAGCGGAGGAATCTGGAAAGGTATGGTGGAAGAGCAAGGATAAAATGGGAGAGCTTCCGCCTCCGAACGGTGCTCGATTTCCTTGTCAAGCAGGTCTGTTGCAAGCCAAGCCACCATGGCTCGCCTCACCCTCGTTGGGCTGCTCGCAGTTCCATGGCTCCTGCTGGCCGGCATGGTGTCTGGAGACGCAGTGCTGGACCTGCAGAAGAAAGGCAGGCCGAGCATCGACGCCCAGCTCGCCAAGTCAGCCACATGCACCAAGGACAAGCTGAAAGTTCGCCGGGAATGGTGAGCTATGAAACATGGTGTTGTCTCCATGGTAATTAGAGCCCCAGCTGACAGCATCACAGGGGCGACATCTCGGCCACCGAGAAAAAGGCCTACATCGCCGCCATGCTGTGCATCATGCAGAAACCGTCCAGGCTGGACCCGGCCAAGTTCCCCGGAGCCAAGTCGAGGTACGATGACTTTGTCGTCGTCCACATGAACCAGACCATGAGCATCCACAACACGGTGGGCCACTCTGCCATCCACTGTCTTCGTCGAGTGATCTGAAACTGACTCCTCCCAGGGAAGCTTTCTCACGTGGCATCGCTACTACACCTGGGCGTTTGAGCGCACTCTCCAGCAAGAATGCGGCTATACCGGGACTCAGCCGGTAAGCAACTGCACCCCCTCACATCTGGGCAGTTGTCCAGCTAACAGCATCGAGTACTGGGACTGGGGACGCTGGGCACAGGACCCCGAGAGGTCGCCCATCTTCGACGGCAGCGACACGTCGCTCAGCGGTAACGGCGAGAAGATTCAGCACCGCGCTTCAGGCGTCGCACCCGCCGGCAACGGTGGCGGCTGCGTCAAGACCGGCCCCTTCAAGGAGTTTGTGTCACTTTCTCTTTCCCGCATATCCTATCATTCGTCATCCAGGCCCTCCCTTTATATCACTGCCTTTCCAGTCCGCCAGTCCCTAACCCCGGCATCTCTCACAGCATGGTCGTCCACCTCGGCCCCGTCTCCCCGGCAGTTGACCCGGCCCCGCCACGCAACCCGCGCAGCGACGGATACGGCGACAACCCGCGCTGCCTGCGCCGCGACATCTCCAATCAGCTATCAAACAAGTACTCGCGCACCGAGGACATCGTCAACCTGATCACCTCGTCCACGACCATCAGCACCTTCCAGGACACGATGCAGGCCGCCGGCGGCTTCGGCTTCGGCATCGGCGGAGCCATGGGCGTGCACGCCGCCGGCCACTTCACCATTGCCGGCGACCCGGGCGGCGACTTTTACACGTCGCCCAACGATCCCGCCTTCTGGGTCCACCACGCCATGATTGACCGCACCTGGACCATCTGGCAGAGTCAGGACTTGGCGAACCGGCTGCAGGTCATTGCGGGCGGCACGAGCATGATGGGCTTTGGTGGGAGGCAGCAGAGCCTGGATGATCTGGTGGATTTGGGCGTCGTGGCGGACAAGGTGTACAAGATCCGGGATTTAGTCAGTGTGGTCGATGGGCCGTTTTGTTACGTCTATGAGTGAGAGGGATCCAAGGTTCTGAGGGAGCGGAGACGTTGAACGGCTAATGAAAGAGCATTGCTCTGGCCTCTGTGCTTCTCTACAGGTACAAGTGCGCTGGTTCCTAATTCTGCCTCACAAGTCAACTCAAGTTCATCAATCCTGATTTGTGAGCGCTGGTGGACTCTTCTCCTTTCCAGCCCTACTGGTACTCGTTGCCGAACTCCTGCGCTTCGGCCCTGCCTGCATAACAGCGAGTGACATGCCTGTAATCAGGGTAAGCACATGATTCAATCTTAATGAAGCTTGTTTGGCAGCATCTTGCTGAGCAAATGGAGATGGAGGACAGGACGCCAGGTTCTCCGATAAAGGGTAACTAGGGACTTGATCTTGCTTTCTTTTCTGGTTTTCTCGATTTCCAAGGTATCCTTACTTTCTTCTCCTCCCTTCATGTGTAACCCTATTCACCTTCTCTCATGTTTCTCACCAAGGCGTCATGAGTCCGAGATTCTAAGACAACAATCTTAAATCTATTGCTTCTCAGAAGAGCCTGATGCTCCGACTATGTTGCACTTTTCGCTAATTAGAGCCTGCTGCTCAGGTTCTTCCCCCACTTGTCAGGTCATCACACCAGGTATCACACATCCTACTCCCTCTCGCCCCCTACTTCTCCTTCGCCCGCATTGTTCTCTCCGGATGGAAACCTGCGCAGCAGTACCACGGTAACCCCGCCAATCCTGGACGATCCACAAGTCTGGAACCCCAGATCTAACAACATGCCCGTGTTTGTGTCCGGTGAGGCAGACATACAGAGTAAGATCTGCTCTTCATCTGCAATGCGGCAATGGACCACAGCAACATGTCCAGGGTGGAAGAGACCCCAAACACCGGGTCTGCAAATAAGTCCCGCACTAACCAGTATGCCGAGAAAGTCGTATCGCGCTAGAACGCGCTTCCATCCTGCCGGTTGGCCTCATTCCTATTAGGCACACTCTGGTTGGGACGATTCCCACCTGCGGTCGGGGACATGTATGCTAGGCAGTCTCTCAGAACAGAATAGATACTGAGGGAACGAAACCAAAAGAAGCAAAAATGAGAACTACAAGCATGAGACAACAATGAGACAACATGGGAAACAGAAAAGGAAGTGAAAGACTGGAAAAAAGAAAGGAAGACAAGAGAGGATGCGCTTACCTGAAAACTGCCTATCCCGAATCTGTATCACACGAGGAAATAGGCCCGTCTGAGTCACCTCTTCACCATCCTCATCAACTATGTGCTCAACCCAAAGCAAAGACAGTAACCAAATATCATCTTGGGCCAATCTACCGTCCCAACGACGATGCATGTCAGGTGATTGTTCTTGACACAGGCGTGCACTCGCCTTTGGTAACCGGCCCGGTATGTTTCTGTGTTGGCGGCGAGCTCCTTCCCTCTCAGTGTGCTGTCGCCTGGAGTCACTGCTTGCATCGTGACCTCCTTCAGCCGCGCTAGGTCTTGCTCCGTGGCCAAGCGGATCCGGAGATCCGGGGCGTTGGGCAAGGCATGTTGGTCTTGTGGTGGATTATCGGGCTGATGTAGCTCAGGGTCCAGGAGGATGGGCAAGCCATGGAATTGTGCTTCATTGGCGGGCTGCTGTGGTTGTTGGGCCATGGTGGACGTGGGGTTGCGACGCGACGTGGACGTTTTGTGCCGGGTTGTAAGGTTTCGAGATGACTGGGCGCCTTCTCTGTGGTTGCGAGCATTGAGGAAATATTACTTTGTGCAGCGTGAAAACAAAGAGAATGATGTATTGATCGAGGGTAAGGCCGGACAGAGCGGGAACAGAGAGTTCATGGGAAACGAACGGTCAAGTCGAGCATGATTCATCGGTCTCTCGCTTTTCCCTGCCTTGGTCTGCAGGCAGCTTGTTGCTTCATTACCGCCTGGTCAACCAGAGAGGAAGGACTGAGGTGATGGACATGGCGAGAAGGAACCGTCCCTCTGGCCTCCAAATTTCTGGAGCAGGGGTATCCGCGAAGCAGGTAACGCCTCGGGGACTGATTCATGAGGAATCACGGAAAAAACAGGTAAGATACCCACTCTAAAACGCCATCTATTAGACTCAAGTCGTAATCATGACAACCGTAGATCTAATGCACCCAAAACGTTCCTCAAGCACCAAGCGTCTTGGCCTCGCCCTCCTTGAGCTTCCCGGCAGCAACAAGCCTCTCCACCTCAGATTTCCAGACGCCCTTGATCTTGTCGGGCACTGTCAGGCCGTTGAGTTTGCCAGCCAAAGCAGCCAGCTCGTCGGCATCGATCTTGCCCTGGATGAGCTCAACGTCGCCCAAAACGGCGTCGATGGTCGCTGCAGACGCATCGCCCTCGACAAAGTAGTTGGCGTCCTTGACCGAGCCGCGCAGCACGCGCTTGTTCTTCTTGACAGCATTCTTAGCCGCCTCCTTTGCCTTCTTGCTTGCCTCGCGCTCAGCCTTGGCCTTCTCCTCGGCCTCCTTGGCGGCCTTCTCCTCCGCTTCTTTCTTCAGGCGGGCCTCCTCAGCGGCCTTCTTCTCGGCGGCTTCGCGCTCGAGACGCTTCTTGTTCTTGGCGGCGTTGGCCTCCTGGCGGAAGCGCTTGATGCGCTCATCGCCGGCGGAGCAGTCATCGAGCAGCTTGCGCAAGCGTGCGTTGTCCTCAGCCTTCTTCTTCTTGCGCGCGTTGGCATTTTTCCGCTCCATGTGCCGCTTCTGGTCGCGGTTCTCGTTGTCGTCGGGCACATCCTCGTCCAAGTACTCGAACGAGCGCCAACTGTCGAAATTGTACCAGAAGTTGTAAAAGTTCTCAACCTCCTCCTTGGTCGAGTTCTCGTCGCCAAACGACGGAACCGGGTGCACCTTGCTGAAGCGGGCCTCGGACTTGAAGACGTGGGCCCAGAGCTTGTAATAGTTACCCTTGGCCAGCTGCTTCTTGGTCGGCGGCTCGACGTCGGCCTCCTCGTCGACCGAGTCGAACTGGCGGCGCTTGACCGGGTCGAGCAGCACCTCGGTGGCTTTCTGAATGCACTTGAAAAAGTTGTCGTCGTCGGCGCGGCCGGCGGCGGCCTTCTTGTCGGGGTGGTGCTTCAGCACCTTCTTGCGATGGGCACGCTTGATCTGCTCCTCGGTGGCCTTCCAGCGGTACCTGGACAGGCCGAGCACCTTGTAATGGTCCTGCGTCTTCCAATCCTTGGCGTCGCGCTGCAGCATCATGGGGTCCTCGGGCTCGCTAATCTCGCTGTCATCGTTGTCCTCAACCTTCTTAGCGCGCTCTTGGGCCTGTATACGATCGTCCTCGGAGAAAGTGCGCTTGTGGCGCGCACGGCGGGCGTGGGCGAGGAAGTAAGGGCCGACGGGTTCCAAAGTTCGCTGCGTCGTGCCGCCTTGAGTGGTCTTGCCAATGGCCTTGAAGCTGTTCTCAGCCTCCCAGCCCTCGGGCAGGGAGGGCAGGGTGAAGGGTAGGACGCTAGCCTCCATGATGCTGTGGTTGCGGTCGCAGAATGTGCGATTGAGGATGATGGAGGGGTAGCTGGTGGGTGGTTCCAAGTTCGTCTGCGAAATTGTTTTTTTTGCTTTTGCAGTCGGCTCCACTGAAAGTCTCGAACCAATCAAGCAGTAGTTCTGTGCCGGCCCCCCTTGCTCTTTGCCTTGCTGCATCAACTTTCAACTTGTAGCCTTGTGGTGGGCATCTTCTCCCTGTTGACACTTCAGTTCTCTGTTTGTTCTGTTTTCCAAAAGTGGCGTAAATTATTGGGCCTTTCAACAGGCATAAACAAAAACATCGATGGCAGCATTACAAGCATACAGGCACTTGCTGCGCGCGGCTCGGATTGCTTTTGAAGGCACATACACCCACGACTGACGTTGTTTGACATGCGCCGCTAACGGTGTGCATCAGGGGACACTAGAACGCTCGACGCTGCGAGGCAACAGATACGACAAGGCTTCCGGGACAAGGCGTCCTTGCCGGCCTCGGATCCGTCGGTTCGGCCGGCCATCCAGCATGCCGAGGAGGTGGCAAGTTTCCTCAAGACCAACCTTGTTCAGGGGAGGCGGGATTCGCAGGAGGACAACACATATAGTGGGTGGTTCTCTGGTGCTGGGCTTGCCACATCCAGACTTGTTGCTGACGGCGTTTTCTCTAGAACTCCGCATTCACAAGCACACCGAGCGCGGGGACAACAATAGCATTAAATTGGGAAACAAGAACATTAAAGAGGACGGGGTGAAATGCTGCTCGGAAAGATAGCGGGAGGCCGTTGGAACCGGAATAGATGCTGTCGATTGGACGGACGACAAGCAAGACTCGTGAAAGAAGGCATATGGCAGTATTCTGCCGTGTAATATAAGCCCGTCTATGATACCCTCCATGTGACAACAGAACATAATGCCCAACAGCAATGCAGCGGAGATATCCTGCGCCTAAACCGTAACCCAGCCCCAGTTAAACCCCAACGCCGTGCCTGAGACGGAGACAGAACCATAGCCTAATTCTTTTAGTTGCCAGACAAGCTTGCGTATTGTACGTCGGATTCCCCGGGCGGCGCAGCCACAACAAGCCCAGAGAGGTCGTCCTCTTGGGCAGCCGTTGAGTTGCCTCCTTGAGCAGCCCTGCCCCCGATTGCATTTTGCGTGCCGCGCCGGTTCGCTTGGGGGAAAGCTGATCGACCGTCGTGTAACATCTGGGCACGCTCTTCCTTGTTCATGGTGCCAATCGCCTTGGGCACGCTCCAACGGATCCGCAGCGGGCAACCCGCGATCACCGCCCGCCCCTTGCACTCTGCAGCAGCCTTCTCCGCGCCTTCGCGTGTCTCAAAGTTGACAAACGCGCAATGCGTCATGTGCGATACGACCAGGGACTTGATCTTGCCGAATACCTTGAAGAAGTCGCGGATCTTGTACTCGGGCAGGTCGTCCTCGATGCCTGTAACAAAGAGCGACATGATATTCCGGTCGTTGGGCGGTATCCAATCTTTCGGCCCTGGTGGAGGAGCATTTGCGATGAGCGGTCTTTTCCTGAGGCCAGCCTTCGCGCCCACCGCCGCCGCCGCCCTCAAATCCCTCGTCCGTATCGGCCCCGCACCGCCCAACCCAGCACCCACCGCGACATTCCCACCCGAAGCACTCCCGCTTCCGCCGGCGACGACATTTCCCTCCTCATCTACCTCCCTCCCCTTCCTGAAGTACGGCTTGCTCTGCGCTAGCCGCCTCAACAGCTCGCGCCCCTTCTCATCCGCCTTCTCGTGCTCCTCCACGCCCACCCGGCCCTCCTCGATCGCGCGCTCGTTGTTCTGCGCAAAGTACTCCCGGTTGATCTCGCTCTGCGGGCCGGCCGAGGCCATGTTGAGCGCGACGTCGCGCATGATGATGTTGAGGCCGTACTTCAGGTCGCGGATGCAGCACTGGCAGGCGTTCTTGAGACGGGCGCACGTGAGGCAGATATTGGTGCGGGCCTTGCGCCCGTGCGCGCGCCCGTCGCCGGACCAGCTGAAGACAGTGAAGGGCCGCGTGCACAGCTTGCACTCGGCGCCGTAGTCCTCCTTGAGCATCTTGACGTAGGGGTTCTCGGGCAGGCACTGCTCGCACACGGACGGGAAGTCGGTGGTTTCCCACCCGGAGCGGTTCAGGTCTTGCTTGATTTGGGGCGGCATCGTGAGTGTCGCGTTGTAGGTGAATTTCGAATACGAAGGTTTGTTGACGAACACTGATGAAGTGGTCGTGGGGTGATGAATTGCTGCGTTGACGAAGTGAAGGATGGTGTGGCTGAACTGATAAGCTTATCGGCCGCCACCGCCAAGTCTCAACGAGATGTGGCTTGATGCCCATGACCCGAGCTTCTTATTCGTATTCGAGTTTCTTTTCCTCACCGCCTTCCCATTCTAGTTTTCTCAGGCGCAATGTTAGCGAGAGCGGGATGTTAACGCCGGCAGTCGATAGTTATCAAATGTATCACTATAACTGGAAAACGGAGCCGCCGATGAAGCATCCAAGCTCAGCATTACCAGGTAGACGCCAAGCCCGAATCCGTGTTCTTGTTCGCATGCCAGGGCCGAGGCCTTGACACCACGGAGTCCAGTGCTTTCTTGACTTTGGCCCCAGTCCAGCTGTTCCTGTCGCTTCACTTGCATGTGCCTGTGGGGCAAAATCCATTGATCCAAGAGATTGGATGCCCCTGTCGATTTGCCGTAGCTCGGCCAGTGGATGTTGCCCATAATAATAAATAGGGGTCCCTGAAACTTTTCTTCACCGGGAGCTCTCCAACCGAAAGGAGAAGTCAACATACATTCCATTCTTGCTCGGGTCCATCTGCATTCTCGGCTTCGTACTCAGAAACCACTGGTCGCTTGAAAAACTCCAGCAGTGCAGACATGGCTCCCTCCGACAACCTGGCCCTCGAAAAGGAGGACCACGCGCGCGACGCGGCCTTCATGAAGGCGCTCCACGGCAAATCGACTGAGGCCACTGGTGGCTTCTCTGCGATTCTCGCCAAGAACAAGGAGGCCCAAAAGCTTGCTGTGGACGAATACTTCAAGCACTTCGACAACAAGCGGGCAGAGACAGAGACAGCCGCCGACAGAGAGGTGCGCTCACAGAGCTGGCTGACGCGATTAGCAGCAGCCCATGTTGACTGACAGCACTAGATGCGGACAAAGGAGTATGCCACCCTTACAAGGCAGTAAGTTCGCCCGAACCATGCTTCGACCCAGCGTCGGTCTGGTGCTGACCCAGCCTTTGCACAGTTACTACAACCTCGCGACGGATCTATACGAGTATGGCTGGGGCCAGAGCTTTCATTTCTGCCGGTACTCAATCGGCGAACCCTTCTACCAGGCAATTGCGCGCCATGAGCACTACCTCGCCATGAAGATCGGCATCCAAGCCGGCATGAAGGTTCTGGATGTCGGTTGCGGTGTTGGTGGCCCCGCCAGGGAGATTGCCAAGTTTACCGACGCGCATATCACCGGCCTCAACAACAACGATTACCAGATCGAGCGTGCCACACGGTATGCTGCAAAAGAGGGTCTCTCGAACCAGCTCAAGTTTGTGAAGGGCGATTTCATGGTACGATAGAATCAAAAAGACAGGACTCACCCTCAACGGCGTGCTAACCTGCGCAGCAAATGTCATTCCCCGACGAGTCGTTCGACGCCGTGTATGCCATCGAGGCTACGGTCCACGCGCCCAAGCTCGTAGGCGTGTACAGCGAAATTTACCGCGTATTGAAGCCCGGCGGTGTGTTCGGCGTGTACGAATGGTTGATGACGGACAACTACGACAACAACAACCTTGAGCACCGTGACATCCGTCTCGCCATTGAGGAGGGTAACGGTATCTCAAACATGGTGACCATCTCCGAAGGTCTCCAAGCCATGAAGGATGCTGGTTTCGAGCTGCTGCACCACGAGGACCTCGCAAAGCGGCCCGACCCCATCCCCTGGTACTGGGGCATTGCCGGCGAGACCAAGTACATGCAGTCGTATTGGGACCTGTTCACCGTCCTCCGCATGACGCACGCCGGCCGCAGGGCGGTGCACGTATTTACTGGCCTCCTCGAGACCGTTGGCCTTGCGCCCAAGGGCACCAAGAAGACGGCCGACTCGCTCGCCAAGGGTGCTGATGGCCTGGTCGCCGGCGCCAAGAAAGACCTGTTCACCCCGATGTACCTGATGGTTGGCCGCAAGCCCGCAAACTAATGAGGCCCGGTAGGTCTGGCCGGACACGACGTGATGGGATGACAAAAGTACTGTACGGTAATGTGAATGGGCATGTGCAGGAGAACGCACTTAAGCGGTGTAATCCATATTAATACCTCCGGACCGGCAATAACTTCTGGTGACAAGCTAGAACGTCTAGCCTAGGACTCATGTATATATACCGTAATAGATCTTAATGCCTCGCCCTTCTCCCCGCTATTCCGTTTCCTGCGACTACAATGGCTTCTGTTGCCGTTGGTTTGGTCTCGGACGTTCATGTCGTACACGCTATATGTCTCAGGATCTCCCAGCGATACGGGCGCCCTCCCTGATCTTCGCGGAACAAGGTAAGGCACAGGCACCTTATCATGTAAACTTGGACTTGAGCCGCTTTCATTCCGAGACGACGCGCCCGTTCTCTCTCTAACTTGGACCCACCGATTTCGCGCAGTGGAGAGCACCGAGCGCTGTTAGGGTCAAAGTTCGGCGGCCAAGCACCCGAACGACCGTGCAAGGTCCCAGCCCGCTAAGTCATTATTGTCCTAGCGCGGATTTATTCGTTGGGGTTCAACGTCAAAGTCCGGATGTTCGTCCAGCTTGTCGATTGCTGCAAAAGAAAAATTCCCTCTGGCACTGTCGACCCTCCCACGCTCCGACCATCTTCTCCTCCGTCTGCCGGCGATATCGCTTGCCTCATTCCGTCATACGAAAGGGCATCTCAATTGAGTGTTTATTCCCTCCCGGCCGTATCGCACCGGGTATCCGTTCTCCCTTTCTTCTCCTTTCTCCCACATAATCTCTCGACCATGTCGCGCTACCTCCGACCAGCGGCGAGGCTGGCTGCCACCGCGCGCGCCTCTGCCATTCGCCCTGCCGCGCCTTCCCCTTTCCTTACCAGAGCCGCTGCTGTGCCCAGCATACAAAAACGGACATATGCCGATGCCTCCGGCGTCAAGGAGTACACGGTCCGCGATGCCTTGAACGAAGCGCTCGCCGAGGAACTCGAGAGCAACCCCAAGGTGTTCATCATGGGTGAGGAGGTTGCCCAGTACAACGGTGCATACAAGGTTACCAAGGGCTTGCTGGACCGCTTCGGCGAGAAGCGGGTTGTCGACACACCCATCACCGAGATGGGCTTCACTGGCCTTGCCGTCGGCGCCGCGCTGAGCGGCCTGCACCCTGTGGTAAGTGCGGCGCGAGTGATGCATACGACCGACACTTTCGAGAAAAGGTTGAAGGAACAGTGCGGCTGACGCTAGCGCGATTGTCCATTAGTGCGAGTTCATGACCTTCAACTTCGCCATGCAGGCCATCGACCAGATCGTCAACTCGGCCGCCAAGACCCTCTACATGTCCGGCGGCATCCAGCCCTGCAACATCACCTTCCGCGGCCCCAACGGCTTCGCCGCCGGTGTCGCCGCTCAGCACTCGCAAGACTACTCGGCTTGGTACGGCAGCGTCCCCGGTCTCAAGGTCGTCTCGCCCTGGTCGGCCGAGGACGCCAAGGGTCTGCTGAAAGCTGCCATCCGTGACCCCAACCCGGTCGTCGTGCTCGAGAACGAGCTCTTGTACGGCCAGTCATTCCCCATGTCCGAGGCGGCGCAAAAGGACGACTTCGTTTTGCCCATCGGCAAGGCCAAGATCGAGCGCCCCGGCAAGGACCTAACCATCGTCACTCTCTCACGGTGCGTCGGTCAGTCACTGGTCGCCGCCGAGAACCTCAAGAAGAAGTACGGCGTCGAAGTTGAGGTCATCAACCTGCGCAGCATCAAGCCGCTCGACGTAGAGGCCATTGTCAAGTCGGTCAAGAAGACGCACCGCCTGTTGGCCGTCGAGTCGGGCTTCCCCGCGTTTGGCGTCGGCTCCGAGATCCTCGCTCTTACCATGGAATACGCCTTCGACTACCTCGATGCCCCCGCCCAGCGTGTCACGGGCGCCGATGTCCCGACCCCCTACGCCCAGAAGCTGGAAGAAATGAGCTTCCCCACTGAGCCGCTCATTGAGCAGTTCGCTGCCAAGCTGCTCCGTCTCTAGTTGGTACATTAGCTTTTGCATTGAGGGGGCGCGATTTAGGTTGTGAGAGGAGTGAAGTTATTTCAGCAAGCATGGAAACAGGAAAGCTAAACAGTTGACGTGACAGGGGTTGCTGCCCCTTGCTGCCTCATTTCTTCCCTCTTTTTAGGCCTGCAACGGACATCATGGGCAGGATTTAGCTGGAGCAGGTTGGTAATGGTTTAATAGACAGGCTGTTGGGGATCATTGTACTTGTACGTTCCGTTTATAAGCCTTGCCTTTAGTTCATGAAACCGCCTCACCCAGCAGCATCGATGAATGAGGGTTCAACTCGAGCTACAACTGTATATACCGAAGATGTCATGGTCAGAATGCCCGGTCTTGAGGTGTGTGTCTCGCATGGTTCCATACGCCTTCCCCTAAAGGAAGATCCGCAATGCTGTCGCCGCCATGCCAAAGAAAAGACCCGTGCTGTTGGCATACCCGAACCGAAAGGACAGCCGTCCACTACAACACATCTCTCTCCACCAAATGATCACCCTTCTACCCCTGGACGTCCATCGTCTTTCCGCACGGTCCCATCCCAGCAACACCGCCCTCCTTCCCGCCCGAGTCTCTCGCAAAGAAGGTCGTCGGGGCATACCCCTTTGGGCAAGTGTCGTCCTTGCCCTCCTTGTCGGCCGTGACGACGATCTTGGTGCATGGCGTGAAGGTTGAGCTCGAGTTGTACACCCAGCCCGCGCAGCCGCCCCCGGAGTGCGTCCGGCACGAGTCGCAGCACGATTCCGGCGAGGACGCCTGCGCGAACTCGCCCTTGTAGGCGCCTACTTCGGTGCCAATCCAGGTCACGGCGGTCAGGAAGGTTGACTGGTCGTGACAGTCTAGTTTGGGTGTGCTGGTTCCCTGGCGGTAGGGGGTGCGTTAGTTGTATGTGTGGAATGCGAGGGGGGTACTTTAAGGGGCTGGGGGAAGGAAGGCAGGAGACCTACTGTCGGTAAGGAACTGGACGAGGAAGTGGTTGCTGAGCTGGACGTCGTCGCGGTTGATGTGCTGTTGTTGTCGGTGGGAGCCGACTGGTCAGAGGAGCTACTGCTCAAGTCAGCGGTCAGCGGCTATCTTGCTGAGCGTCTGGGCTCGGTGCGGCGGTGGGGTCAGACCTTGATGGGGTAAGTTTGTTCATAGCGCCGAGGATGGCCAGGACGACGCCGGTGATTCCCACGGTGCAGATGATGATGGTTGCCCATTTCTTGGGCGAAATGGCCTTGTACCACGGCGCGTCCCGGGGCTCTACCCAGACGTCCTCGTGCATGGCGGAATCCTTACTACCGACTGTATCGGGACGGTGGGACGAGAGTCCATCGTGACCGGCGCTGCTCGCCTCCTGGGT
Source organism: Parathielavia appendiculata (assembly GCF_033297405.1). Taxonomy (NCBI): domain Eukaryota; kingdom Fungi; phylum Ascomycota; class Sordariomycetes; order Sordariales; family Chaetomiaceae; genus Parathielavia; species Parathielavia appendiculata. The sequence goes on along the minus strand of NW_026944247.1, from coordinate 146,784 downwards.
CCCCTCGGCTCCGCCCACAGTCGCGGGTGAGGTTGAGGCGGTTTCATGGACCGAATTCACTGCGCCGGAAAAGACAACCTCGGGATAAGGGTTCTGCAAGGTCTCTGCGTACTGATAGTCTTGGCCGAACGATTTCAGAGGCTCCCCGGGAGGTGGAGAGGTCGACAACTGGGCCATCGGCGGGCCCTGCGGGTCGGTGGGTGTTGGCATGTTGAAACACCTCACCATTGAGGAAGCGAGGGCCGTCCTCGCTGTGGGTTGCCAGTCTCGGAATATAGTCTCTCGCCTGTCTGCGGTGCGGGCGTTGCAGCAGCAAGCAAACTTTGCTGTCTATTGCTGTCTAAGTACCTTACGTCGGTCAGAATCGGTAGACGGATTGCTGGAGGTAAACGGTCGGCATCAAAGGTTGCATCGAACCTAGCAAACGATGAGAGCCACAGTAGCGATAGGAAAGCGAGGTCATGAAGGCAATATGTGCTCCCTCAAATACTTGGTTTCCAGTTCGTGACTGTCGACGATGGTACCCGAAATAAACGTGGTATCTGACCAAGAAAACTTGAAGGCTGTAAGCCGCAGGGTTTGCAGCTACCCGTGTTGCAAGCTGCAGTGCCGATTGTGCAGCTGGAGAAGATCGGGCAGTCGCGGTTGAATCGTTCAGGGCCAGCTTCAAAACTCATGCAGGCATGAAAAGGTTTCGCTCATCACTGAACAATGAATTGTGGGCAAGTCGCATTCCCAGTCATCTTTTCCTCCACTTTCAAGAACATTGTGGCCGCGTCAATGTCTTACCTGCGGCACCATTGAGAGACCGGATGGAAGTGACACTGTTGGATTGCAACTTCCTGAGCCATCCACTTCAAAGCGGTCCTCTTAGGTCTCCCGTCCCTTGTTCGATGAACTCTGTGTACAGAGCCTGGGACAATGCCCTTGTACACCTTGAGAGTTCCATGTTGTGCAAAGAGATGCTGGCAGTGAAACCAAACAAACCGCTGAGTTATGACCCTGAATTCCACAGAAGCCTCGCACAGTCCCCGGTGTTTGCTGCCTTCAAGATACGGTGTGGCTCTGAGTTCGCGTGCTTGTCCGGGGAAAGCTTGAGGCTATAAGAAGCGCCACTCCTTCTATAGCTGCCCCAACGAGCACGTTGAATCGGATGGAATTCCAGATGGTCAGCCGGCTTTTCAATAATAATCAGCATCAACACCTGGTCCCTTCAACATCTTCATTGGAGGATCCAGCAGTGAGCTGGGGGCCACGTTGCCGTGGAAGTCTTGACTACATATTTGCCCAGACAGGAAGACGTTCCAAGTTAAGTTCATCCCAAACTGGCCCAACCCTTTGTTGTCGCCTCAGAGACACTGGAATGCAGACATGAGGTTCGTCGATGACGGGGCGACGCGACGCGATTATCATTTACCCCTGGTTCTGCCAAGCTTTGGCACACGGCAAGTGCCGTTGCTTGGCGCGTTGTCTCCATGTGTGCTGCCAGTGGTCTAGAATCGTTTTCAATCTTCTTCACGGCGAGGCTCACGCACTCCATTGGCACGTCACCTCCATGATACGCGAGTATTTCACAGATGACGATCCGACAACTCTGCGGTGGCTCTCCGTCGGCCTTAGATCGGTCCAGGCTTCGACCAACGTGCCGTTCAAAATTGCAATCCTCGCTGCGCAACCCAGCAGCAACTGGGTATCGTGGTCAAGATGATGATGCTTTGCCGGTTAACTTTGAGGACTCACTCGCAGCCTCACGCCCTCTTCCAAGAACCCCAATGCCAAAACGGATCAAAGAAGCGCCATCACGACCGTCTGTCATCTGCCGATCCTCGAGTTTCTCTTTGCTTCTATCTCCAACCGTCACCTGCGCTGAAGACATTCGTCTCGTGGGCTTGGGCCAGCTGCCAATCTCTGTTCCTTTCACCCCGAGTAGCCTGCGCCATGCCATTGCGATCGCTGGTACGCTTCAGGTGGGACTTACTCTCTACATGACACCTTGTACCGCCAACCTCCACATTGCCGTACTGCCTCATCTCGCCTTGGCGACTCGCGAGCGTCACTCGACATCAAGTCGATCGATCCCGTGTTAGGGGACTGCCGTTCCTGCCCCAGTCGGTCTTGCTCGGGGCCTTAGCTCTCCTCTGCCTTCATCTGTCCTGCCGACTTGAATCTGAAATACCTTGGGTTCATCCGAAAGGGGATACTGGCCACCTATTCTCAAGCGTACTCCTTCGACTGCATTGACATCAATGCCAGCCTCCGTCTATCTGCAAGCCGTGAATGGCTATCTCCCTCGCATTATGGGAGAAGTGGTGCGGCCGACATCCAAACCATGGCCGACTCTGTCATGTGATAATCGACTTATTCTGGAGGCAGACTGGTTGCCCAAGGAGCCCCAATTAATGAACCCCCCAATACTCTATCACCCTGTCTTTGCCCGCAGCTTTGACTTAGCGCACCACTCTAAAATTCGATGCTGACACGACCATTCGCGTGCTTTGACGTATCCGGCATATCTGTAATCGAGCCATTGCCCACACCAAGAGCGTTCTCACAACATCTCTGCGGGCCAGAATGTGAACTTAGCGCAATATCACCTCCTCGTTCAGGCCGGCCAAAGTGAACACATCGGGTAATCTCTAACAAAGAACATCTCGAGAGAATTCCATCACCAAGCCTCGCCCAAGCTTACCTAGACCCCAAAGTCCTTCAAATAGCAAACCTCGCTCGCTCGTTCAGCCAATTCCTCGGCCTCATCTTCCTCCGCTCCCATCTCTAAACTGGAAACAACCCCGGACCCTGCCACGCCCGCAGGCGGGAGCCCAATGCCCGGAATAACACCGCTGTCGTCTCGAAACCCAGCCGCCTGCCTCTTTGCTAGGTCAACCGCTTCCGCATCAAGCTCCGCGTCGGCCGGTATGTACGGCCGCAGCACCCTCTCCACATACGCCTGCGGTACCCCCTCCCGCAGCGCGTCCCGGATGCCCATGTTCATGCGGTGCACGTACTCGGCGCGTGGCCGGTGGCCCGGCTGGCTGCGCTTGAAATCGATGTATACAAGCATGTCCACTACTTGCCCCTTGCCTTTCTCCGGTATCCCATCCGCGCCGGTGCCGTCCTGTTGTTCAAGCTGGGACAGGGAGGCGACTGCGACAGGCCAAAACTCGACGGGGATGTGGCGTTTCTCGTAGGCGAAGGGCACCCCTTCATTGATGTCTAGCCGCGCCTCGTCGGCTGGGGAGAGGTCGTAGACTAGGCCCCAGACTTCGTCTTCCGAATCAGGGCTGGCGGTGGTTATCGGGGCGATGTTTGCGTACCCTCGGCCGTTGATAAACCATTTGTAGCCACACAGGCGTCCGATCCCGGTGAAGGGGGAGGTTGGGCACCGGAGGGACATCTGTTGCTTCCAGAGATTACTGCCGAAGCCGAAGTAGCGGGTTGGGGTTGGGGCTGGAGATGTCATCTTTGGGAGTTCGATTCGGCCACTTATCCTCGCTCGCTCAAGTACCTAGTTGAAGTGAATGTAACTTGGTGGGTAAATGAAATGGCTGGAGGGTGCCAATGAATTCCAGGTATAATCGCCGGGCAGTATCAGTGAATTGAAGTGAACAGTCATGGGTTTACGTTGCATTGTTAGCGGATCTTTTTGTTCAGTTTGTCAAGCCGGCTGTTCGCGAAAGGAGAAAGCATTGCTGAGTGAACCCTAACCCGCATATACTCGCCTTCGCTCTTTACGAGTCCATCAACATCATCCATTATTACTTCCAGAGACCATCAGATTGTCTCAGTGACGAAAATAAGATTCTTCCATACATATCCTTACGCGTATGGCGTATGAGCGTTGAGTATCACGCGAAAACAGAACGCCCACGCCTTCCACCCTCCAACAGATTACACCACCTCCACCACCAACCCCCGCCTCAATCCTGCACTGCCGTGGTCGGTCCCGCCAGTCCCTTCTTCCTTGCCTCGTTCAGCGCCTTGAGCTTGGCCGTGCCAATCCCCGCGACGCCATCCCTCTGGTTATCCCCCAGCCACGGCTTCTTGGAATCACCCAGAATGCTGCCCGCCGTGAAGTAGGTGATCAAGCCGAGAATGATCAAGACAAACGCAATGGGGTACATCCAATGAACGCTGTACCCGAAAACCCTCGTCCCGATTATGACGCCCCAGAAGTTGGCCGTCAGCAGATTGACGTCAAACACGGCTGCGCTGCCCATGCGCAGCACCAGCGGCACCATCGAGTAGAACAGGCACAGGCACAGTGTGTACCCGACCAGCCAGCCGGCCACCTGGCCGTTCCAGGTGGCGTCCGCAAACGAAGTCCGATCAAAGATGGCGGCCTGCACGCCGTTGATGCACACGCCAAAGATGCCCAGAAAGGTCAGCACCTCGTAGACGGGCCGCTTGCTGACGAACCACTCCTCAAACACGTTGCTGATGCCGTACAGCGAGGCGCCCAGCAGGCCAAACAGGTCGCCCTTGAGCATGTCCACGCCCGTCCCGCCGTTGTTGCCCTGGATGTGGTCGCTGGCGAGTAGCACGCCCATGCCGCCGCAGCAGATGAGGATACCGGCGATCTGGAGGGGGCGGTAGCGGACCTTGAGGAGGAGGAAGGACAGAACGACGACGCACACAATGGCCCAGAAGTTGAGCAGCTGCGCCGAGAGCAGGTTGGTGTACCGATAGGCCAGCACGGTAAAGTAGTTGCCCTCGACGTCGAGGAAGGACAGGATGAAGTACTTCCAGCCGTCCCGCAGCGCAATCGAAAAGAACCTGCGCGGGCCCTGCTTATAGAGGGCAATTGGCAGCCAGATAAGGGTCAGCAGAGCGTAGTTGAAGAGCGTCTGGAAGGCTGGGATGTTGGTGTTGACGCCCGCGAGGAAGCTGCTGAAGGTGTTGGTGGCCGTGATGCAGAGCGAGAGTATCTGGCCGACGGCGATGACGGCCCAGAAGTCGAGCGTGGCAAAGTACGAGTACCAGTGCTTGCTGCGAGCTTCGAGGTGGGAGAGCCCCGCGGCGACCGCGGCGTCCTCAGCTTCTGACGACGACGAGGATGCGCCGATGACGTCGGAGGGCTTGTTGGCGGTTCCATAGTTGGGATCGTCTTCCTTCACGTCCGGCCTGAAGAAGCCAGGCTTGTTGGCCGTGACGGAGCTTTGCGCGGCCATATCGTCGGCGGAGTTGAGCGACTGATAACCCTGGTCGTGGGCAGATTTCGTCGTGAGTCGCAGTGGCGAGAAGACGCGATCGTGGACAGTCTGCCAGAGTCTGGTTTGACCAGACATAAAAGCTCTGGATAACGGGTTGACTAGATGTCAGACTGCAGGTTTTGACTGCAGCCGCACAAATTCTGAGGTGCAAGATGCAAAGTGATACGCCCCGTGTAAGTCTTTCTAACGTCCCCTTGAGCAAGCGCAAAGACTTAAAGTCGCTTGCTGTTCAGTTACTGCAGTCTGGTTCGGCACATCCAGTGGTGCGCCGAAAAAGTGGGAAGGTTGAGGAGAGCCGATGTCGAGCTGGACATGTGAAATGATAGCTTATTTCGTACACAGTCTGTGGGTTGAAACGTCAGCTCTGAGGAGAGACTCGGTCTGATGAGAGAATTTGTCGGCTGTACGCAAGGGCAGTTGCAGCAACTAAAGATGTTTAGGAGTCGCGCACAGATTATCCAATGTCGACGCGATGGGTTGAAAAGAAGAATTGTGATCGAGCTAAAAAAAAAAAAAAGTGGTGTGAAAAAGGCAGCGGGGATGGGTCTAAGTTAAGCGGCCGAGATCACGGCCCCACATCCGACCAATCAACTCGGCCCCGGCGCCAAGATGATGTGGTGGGGCACCGGAGCCGGTGTCGCGGGGGTCACTTCAGTCTCAAGGCTCACTTCCATCCGATGGGAAGTCACCCTCCAGGTTGAAAATATGGCACTTAAGCTCAATACCTAATAAAAAGAAAAGAGATATTTCCTCCCAAGCTCGATCTATCCTGTGTTCCGTAAGCTGAGTGATCCTAAGCAAGTGCAAGTTGGAGTGATCATGAGCTCAACTAACTGCCTTGGAACTCTCAAGCGCCACTCGCAGCGCCTGGCGCGTCTTCCGTTGTCTGCAGACCCGCGGCCCCCGCGTTCGGTAAACGAATTACGCAAGACCAAGGATTTCCCGCATATTGCCGTAACCTTGGCCTCGTGCATCCATACCCGGCATTTGACCAGTGCTGGTAGTGAAACACACGTCAAGAGGCTTAGGTGACGACCGTTTGCAGACCGAGCTGGACGTGAAGGAATAACTGGGGAGACACTGAGAGAAACCGGCTCGAACAGGCTTTGCTCACCAGTCTTAGATGCGCAGTACGCCTGGCAGGGAGCAGTCCTCAGATGTGAACCAAGGTAATCTCTCTCTTCCGAGTCTCGGACGGGCAAGTGTTGTATTAGCGGTTACCATGCCACATGCTGGCTGAAGCAAAGACGAAGGGGGTGTGTTCGACAGCAAGGACAAAGACATCCGGTTTCAATATCTCTACAGGAATCCATGGAGATCTCGAAGTACTGAGTAGGCACTGCGACGCCAACCCATTGCATACAAACATAGCATCCCTAGAGGTACTGTACTTGTACCTACCTTAGTATTACCTCCGTACAAATCTTGGCCAGTCAAATATGTGCAGGCTCTGCCCTTCCCCTTCCCTCCCCCACATGCTTCTGGGCACAAGACCAGGGTTTACTTACTGTCATCAAGAGGAGGGATGATTGGGAGTTTGGATGTCAAATCTACAGGATAAGCAACCCCCTTCTGTGCAGAATACCTGACCCAAACCGGTTATTTTAATACTCATATCTGCCTTCTCTTCAACCTGGACTTGAGAGCAGCACTTGTCTGTTGCCCGTCCTCCCTCTCAAAAAAAAGACACTACTTGAAAGGCACGATACAAGACGCTTTTGACCAGACATGACCGGGGAAATCAGAGAAGAAGAAGCCGCCAGAGACCTGCTATCTTAGATTCTCTCCCGATCACTTCGTCTCCTCTCGTCATCCAATCCAAGAGCCAAGTTGCCGACACTGACCGAATCGGGTCCCTAGACAGCTACCACGCTGCAACCTGGAATCGTGTCACACGCCCCACTCGCGATTGAGCCTGTTCCAATTGCTTTCGCCTCCTGCCGTTTTTTTGGTCTATTCCGGCTTTAGAAGACTCTTGGGAGGGTCGGTTGTTCATATTCAGCTCGACAAACCGCTCACAAATCACAGTGTCCCACTTAAAAGCCAAGGCTGACCTGCCAAGCCGGCTTACCTAGGTAAGATGACTCGCCGGATGGTGTCAGAGTCGAGCTACAATCCGGGCTGGCTTTCTGTTGGGCTCTGGTTTGCGTGGGGTAAGTAATAGACTCAAGTTCGTCTCGAGTGTGCTGTAAGGTTCAGTACTGTATTAGTTATCACGAATGTGCAGTCTCAAAGTTCCTAAATTTGGGCGACAGCCCTGGAAGAGGACCAATAACGTTAGTCTGAGCAGAGCGCTGGGCACTCTGGGACGTCGCATGCGGCGCCTCGGCGAAAATAAGAAACGGGATCGGCCACCGCAGCAATATCCCTACTCCATACCAACGGTTGAGTGGCCGTGTGTAGATAGTGCCGCGGTTTTATCCGGTTGGGGTTGAACGATCTTCTCATCATGCGCTCGTGATCTCTCTTGTGCTTGGAAACGAATACTGCCCTCATCACATTGGTGAATGCTGTGGTGATTGCCAGCTCGAAGATCAGACGGATCACCCTGTCCCGCCAGGAGGGTAATGTGGGTCAAGGGGGCCATAAAGTTGTAAGGTGAGAAACCAGACAGGTCTCGATCGAAGCGTCGAACCCTCCATTCCAGAATTGTTCCGTTTCGGTTTCATCAAAACAGGTACTGCATAGGAGGGCCACTGTGACGAAATCAGGCCCCTCAACGGTTACGAGTGCGTGCGCCAAAGTTTGAGGATGCATGGCGCCGGTACCAAACCCCGTTTTCCGAACTTCTGGAACTCGAGGGAAATTGAGCGGGTTTGAAGGACACTTCCATACACGGTTCCTAAGGCTGCGGGATCTTCTTCGGCTTCCTGCAGCAAGATCGCGCAGGTGGGCGCAGATGAAACGGCAAGAACGCCCGCACGGGTTGGATGGGTGGCTTCGGCATCACAGCCGTTCGATGACCTTCTCACGCTGGGTGACCGCAATGTCGATATCGAGACTTCGCTATTGTGAGCTTCGCGAGGAGAATCTGGGATTTGTTGGATGAAGGAGATTCGGACTCCGCGCCATCAAGCGGGTTAATCTTGGCCGAAGTGCGTTATGAGGTGCTCTCCCCGCCTCGCAGGACACGGTTCACAAACGGGACGAGACCACTCAGCGGGAGCGCTGAACACTCACATCTTCACCTGCCGAGGTTGTCCTCGTGGCAAAATTGTCTCTGAAGGCCAACAGAACAACGTCTTTTAGAAGAATGTTGTTCATTAGCATGGCCCCTGTCCGTTCCGAGGAGCGTTGCTAACTCAAAATAGCGTCGCCGAAGACTGGGGGCTGGCTCGGTGCATGTCTTGATCCTCGATGCGATGACCTGACCTCGTCATGACTGGCTTCGTCACTGCTAAGGTACGGCAGGGATTATCACGAAAGGACGGGCAGCTCGTGAACTATCTTTCTCGCAGTACCAATGGTGATTGGCTTTCCTGCGGGAAGTCCATCCATTCCATCTTGAATGCTCCAATGACACTTCCGTCGGATTCCCTATTCAGAGCTGCCTTCCGTATCTGGGCGCTACCTAACCAACCATCTGTACCGGGTACCCATCACACCCGCACCAGCCCGCCTTGGTCAAGGTCTCGGCGTCTTCAACACCATTCAAGCTAACCTCGATCATTCTCAAATGATGGATGGGTTTCCAGGGTGTCACTTTTGCCTCGTTACCTCCTCGTTAATTCGAAATGTGAGCGTCGCAGATATCCATAACACCGGCCGAAGCCATCGTCAAAGAACAGCTCAATTGGAGCTCGGACCAGCCGTCTTCCCGTTTTTAACCTTTCGGTAAATTCGACCTATGCGGAGTACGGACGATTAGTAAAGTAAGCTACCGCAGGCCTCACACAGTGAAATCTTCCAGGGATGATCATACGTTGAAGCCGTGGTGCTGCCAAATTCTATGACAGATCCGGCTCAACTAACGTTACCTTCCATTACGCGTAAAATACTTTAACGGGGCTCACCGTACTTACCGGTGCGGATACTGCCTAACATCCCGAAATCTGTACCGTTATTGAAGCTATCCTGCAAGGAGATGGAACCCTAGAACGACCCGATGACAGTGTAATGATGGGACATCCAATTGAGCTACTACGTGTAAGAGAAGACCGACTGAACAATCCGTACCTGCAGGTAGGCTTCGGGTCATAACCAGCGCGCCGTTTAACTTGCAGCGTTTCAGCCTGTTGAAAGGAAGAGCGTCAATAAAGTTCGTGATTGCGGATTTTTGAGTTGCCCCTTTTCCCAAAGCAGGCGCACCCTGCTGGCTACCTCCTCGGCGTCAATGAGCCCACTTTTGTACCCTGGCCCCATGCGCCTTCCACGAACCGAAAGGGGGACTGCACCTGTCTTGCAAGAGCGACCACGCCCCGGTCCACCAGTTGACCATCCACAGGCGGATCGACCCACGTCCCGTCCTTTGCGCCGGGCCTAAGAACCTCATCTCCCCGGTCTTTTCCTTCTGGAGCAACCCTCCACTCCCGGCTCGCGACATAAAAAAAACCGCCCGCGCGTTGGGTTGCGTGCCCAAGTCCACCCTTCTTTCCCTTTTTCCCGTCCTCTTCGTGGTCGTCTTGCCAATCGATTTCTTTTTGGTTCGGATCGGGACAGTCTCAGCGACGGGCAGCGTTGACTTGTAGGTGAGTGCGATTATAATGCGCACGTTGGGTGGGGACCTTGCCGGGAAATGATTTTTTCCCCCTCGTTGCGCCACTCTCAGCCAGCCAAAACTTCATCCTCGCGCTTCGGCTTCCTTACCCCCTTTCCCCAAGCTCCAAGCAGACCCGAGCCTGACCACGAGCTGGCCTGGCACATGTTGTTGTCGCGTCGGTTCTTCGCACCGGCCACCGCGTGCATTGCGTGAACCGCATGCTAACCTAATCAAGCTGCAAAGTCGACACGTTGAGCTGGAACTCTCCACCTTGGATTCGCATCGCCTCCGATACACGCTCCTGCTTTCCGGTTGCAGCCTCGACAGACCTTCGTCACCATGTCGGCGTACTACGACCCTTCGCAATGGCCTCCCCAGGGCCAGGCTGGCTGGGACCACCAGACTCCGCCGCCCGCGCGCTCTGGTTCGTACATCCAGGCCTTCGACGCGCTCGATGATCTGTCCGCTAATCTGCTCCTTTACAGGTGCTAGCTCCACCATCCCTCGCGAAGAACCCGCCGCATTCACCCATCAACTAGAGGGTATGTATCACCCCGTTCCATTCTCGGTACCCGAGCCCTGTCGTGGGAATTTCCCACCTCGACCCGCCAGTCTTGGGAGTTTCAGGGCACTAGGATGTGGGACATGGAACAATAAGAGAACGTGCCAGAGCTGACTGCCAGTCTTTTAGAGGTCGACCGTGCCATTGACAACCTCGTCAAGAGCGGCAAGATGTTTGGAGCTGCCGGGGGCCGCCGTGAGTCCCTACCTTATCCCGGCCCCGCCAGAATGTACCCAGTTTTCGGTAAGTATGCCTGGGACTGGCCGGGCCATCTTCGACAAGCCCGACCTACTGACCTTTGATTCCTGAATGTTAGACGGACGTCCGCCTGTTGGCCCCGGTTCCCGTCCCCACTCCATGGCCGAGTTCGGCGATGCGCGCGGTTCCCACCCGGGCTCGAACTTGCAGAACTTCTACGCCTCTCAGCGGCACCAGCCCTCCCGCGGCTCTAACGAGGCAGAGCAAATGATGCAGGCCAAGAGGAGAATGGCCGCTCAGCGGGAACGAGAGCTGCGGAACTACCATCAAGAGCAGCAATACAACCGAAGTAGGCCGCCCTCTTCTGTATAGCATCAGTCTTCCTACCAGAACGAGAAAACAAGACAAAATCATTGAAAGAGAAGCTTCCGGCGTCTTCGGAGCTCAGGCCTTCTATCTTCAACTGTATTGCACCACAAGTGCGGTTCAACGGCCTATCATCCCGTGCTCCTAAACGCTGTAAAGATGGACACCATTGGGGGTGTATCTCCGTGGCTCGGCTGCGAGACAGAATGTTAAGGGATATGGGCTAACTCGAGGTGTTATTATAGCCGTCCTCGCCGAGATGTCGTACGGCGCCAACAGGCCTGACCGTACCATAAGCCCCGGCAGCTTGTCCGAGGATGATCGTCGAAAGCTTATCGCCCAGCAGCGTGGTGCTATGTATGGAGACGCTTCATACGCTGACGCAGCCGGCTACGTCGATGAAACAAGTGCGCCTAGGGCTGGTCTTCCCGGCCCTCCGGCTGGACCGCCCCGTCTGCGCGGCGGCCATTCCCCGCTGGCATACGAATACGGGCGCGCGCCGCAACTCCACCCGGATGCTGGTTCTCAGTCCGCAGCGGCCGAGGCCGGTCAGGGATCGCAGCCCGCCGAGTCCGACCAGGCCCGAGCCAACAGCAATTCGAGCCCGCAGTCTAACCCCGGTAGTAAAGGTGCATACGATGCCGCGGCGGCCCAGCAGTCGACCCGTACCAGCGTTTCGTCCCCGGGAGGATCTCCGCCCCGCCAGGGTGCCCCTGGAAGCAAGCCCACTCAGGGCTCTGTGGCACCCATTGGCACGCGCCCCTCGATCTCCGGCACCCCGACCAACCCTGCCTTGAACAAGCGGTCCACCACTCCGCTCGCCTCGCCTCTTGGCCACGGGTACACGGCGTCTGGCGGCGGCGAAACTGGCGCTTTGAGCAGCGCTCCGCCCGCCAACCCGTCTTCAGCAGCCGCCGAGGGTCCCAATGTCGGCCTCTCCGGCTGGGGCGCTCGTCCTAATGGCTGGGGCAGCAAGGCCGGCCTAGGTGTCCAGGCTAGCGTCTGGGGTTGATTCTCGTTTGAAACTTTCTTGTCTCCGCCACGGCAACGATTGGCTGCGTTTCGGATACGGAGTCCTGGGGTCTAAGTTCGACAGGATGTTGGGAATTGCGGGAGGCTGTAAGGACATCAGAAGGATGGCGTCGTTAAACCTAACGAACGGGGTTGTTTTCAGTTTCGGAGAGTCGGGCGGGCGTATTTCGGAAATGGAATAGCGGGAGTGGCGTGTGAATCTTGGTCATTCATGGTTGCTTACACAAAAGAGGTGGGCACGGAGCAGCGGAGGGCGGAATGGGCAACGGGAGCGTCCTTGTCTTGGGTTTCTGGCGCATTGGCATTTGGCACTATTTCGGCGTCTGACCTGGTTTCGATCCGGCAACATGGGCTGAGTTGGGCTGAGTGGGTAAATCCCCGGCAGCATACGAGACGACTACGGCAACGACTGTCTGGTCGCCTGCTTGGTTTTGAAGCAGCATCGTCCCGGCAATCCAACCCAACCAAACCGATAAACAAACAACAAAACAAGCCAATTACAAAAGCCGTCCACAACACGATTTCGCATTCGTTTCGATCGCGGTAGTATATAGGAGACAGTTATGGAAAGGACTGGGATAAAGAACGTTGTTTCGTGGAGAATGGCGAAGGAAGGAGCCGGTTTTCATGGAGCAGGTTGGCGACAGGGCACGCAGAAGCGTCAGGGGTCTGGCGAGCTTTCTTTATTTTTCATTTGGGTTGTGTTGGGACATTTCTCAATTTGTTCTTGGGCGGAAACGGCCGGTGGACGGATATTACCTGGGGTCATCTTTTGGGGGCGTATGCTCTTTCTCCTTGTCTTTTCTGACACGTCCCTTTCCCTGCACACCACTACACGGCTTAGCACACGGCCCACTCACACTTCACTCTTTCTACCTACACCTACCTAACCAACCTACGTGTCATCATATTAATACAGAACTCTCGTCCCCATCACTTGGTGTCCAGACTGTGTCGTTCCCAGTTGTTGGCCCAGGAGTGAATTGGCTGCAAACATTAACGTGATCCACCATTGACTCGGACACCCCATTGACTCGGACACATTTTCCCCCACCATAACCACCCAACTTCAACACGCGTTTTCTCTACCACAACAATGTCCGACAGCTTCCCAGAAAACCGAGTTCTTCTCGCGATCAATGCGATTCGATCAACACCGCGCTTGAGTATCCGACGCGCCGCAGAGATATACAATGTCCCCAAGTCGACAATTGCAGATAGAATGAAGGGAAAGATCGCGAAGTCCGACAGCTATCACGGCCGTTCGA
>NW_026944247.1:110855-132179 GCF_033297405.1 Parathielavia appendiculata | reverse complement strand
AAGCCAAGCTAGGGAAAAAATGGCAGAGAAAGGTATGGTGGACGAGGAAGAGCGCGTTGAGGAGGAAATTGAAGGACCATCAAAGAGGCGTCGGACGGGTTTACGGCTCTGTGGCATCTGCCGCAAGACTGGCCATAATGCAAGGACATGCTCGGAGGCTGGAGAAATAGATAGCTTAAGCGATTCTGAGTAGTTTCAATTGATTGCATCAGATTCTGGTGGACTTTTGGCAGTTTGTAGTGGCATAGTCCGGAAAATGTGTCCGACTCAATGGGGTGTCCGAGTCAATGGTGAATCACGTTAGTGTTTATGTCATGACTGAATCCGATCTCAGAGTCAAACGAAGGCTGTCATCTAACTGGGTTGGCTGGGTCTTGATCGTTGACATCATGTCCCGGCTAACCTGCTTGCACAATACAGGCATCAGTCACAACCGGGGGGGGGGGGGGGGGAAGGGTGGTGCGGGTGATAGGGCCCAGATGTTTCTTTCTGGTATTGCTCTCTTTGATGCGGCTGTATTTCAGTGCGGACGCTGGCGATAGGTCAAGGGCCATTTACCGTCTTTACATCTGTGGATAGGTACTAAAACGTCCGAACCGCAGCATCATCGTCGTCGAGGAAGCCGATCGATTGGGACACCCTCTAGCCCCCTTTAGGCTCTCTTCCTCCATCCTTGACGGCCATAGTTCTACTATGGAGTCAGCCTTACCTGGTCAGCGTTTCACCCCTGCTCGCTGCGTTGGTCCGATATTTCGGCCCCTGCGCCGCCTACGGCCACCAGGCCATGCACGGCGGGCGGCATGAGCCCATCAATATGCGGCCCAGTGGCTCACAACCAACGTGCCGGAGCTTCTTCCCGCAGCTCACTTCGCTGCCCAATTATTCCTGGTTCCAACGTCAATTTATTGAAAACCCCGAAATGCCCAAGGATGTAGCATACCCCAAGGGCAGGACTAAGTGTACTTGTACATACCTTTATGTGCTGATTACAGACATCTGCTTGCACACCGAAGTTGACTTACACATGATACCTTTTCCCGAGCCCAAGCGGCTATATTCTTGGCTAAAAACTATTAGGATACCAGAACTCCCAGTAGGCGCCAGACCTCAAGTGTGATACTTTCCCACTCCAGCAGCCCACCCAGGCCGGCCGCGCACCCGCTCACAGTTCTACAGTTCTATTGCCCACAACTCACCCACGAAATGATCAAGACCTCCACTATAGCATCCAAATCCATCACATCATCCGCCCTTGATACCTTCTATGCCACACAATCGGCGCCTTCGCCTCCACTATCCAGGCGTTCACCTGCTGGTATTCGCTCCCATTCCCTCTGACAGGCCCAACCTCATCACCTCTTGAGTCCACTATCATATCCCCCCTCCCTTTCCCTTCTCCAACCGCGTACCTCTGTACAGAGATAATGACGCAGCAATCCTTTCGCCGGGTTATTGAATACATGAGGCGCACAACGAAGGCCATGAGGCGGTCCGCCCCTCTGAGAAACTGAGGCACAAACCACTAAGATCAAGGTGGATATGTAGCCAAATGCCAACCTCGAGGCACAGCTGCTCATTTCCTCGCAGAAAAAGCCGGTGACTTGGCTCAATTGACAGGAACAGTCAACAGGCTTGTCTTGGGATCACAGCGCGAGACCCCTGACCTCGGCGAGGCTGGATGTGTGCCCCACCATCCCACGTGCACCGAACCCCTTCCTGGTCGTCAGCCCAAATCCACTTCCACCGGTGTTATAAAAGTCAGCGCAATACTTGCCCCACCAGCTAACCAAAAGTAGCAAGCGAGCGTACGTTGAATTTGATGGAAAGTCTTACAAACTCAGTACTCAGTACATCCACCGTCAGCTGCAATCACCATCCGTAGCTGGTCTGGCATTGAGTGTGCCAGCCGTAGTTACAGGTCCTCCGAAATCACATCCCATGCCCCGTGAATAGCCGTACAGAGAGCGGCAAGGCTAAGTCGCTAAAGACCTGGGTAGTGGTCCTCGACATAGTTCTTCAGCCACCGCCAGAGACATCTATCGGATTAAGGTCCGGGCTCCAAGCAGGCTACTCCAACAGCTCAAGGCAAAGTGCCGTAATGAGACACCTCGTTGAGCGGGCTGTATTAGGCAGCAGCATTGTTTTTGTTGTAAGGCGAACTCGCAGCCGTGAGACTCCTAGAATCGCTATACAAGTGGATGCACAAAACGCTGATGCTTCGCAGCGTTGATACCCCCTATCCATTCTCCTAGAAGAACCCGGGTTGTTACGGGTAGTGACAGTGCGAGGTTCATGTGCGCAACTCCTGGTTCGACTGAACAGTTCGTACCACGGTCCCTCTTTTGAGGGTGTTACGCAGTGGTCAGTTGCGCCCACTCGTGACACGGGTCTCTTGTGCCGTCCAGTGAAGCAGCCGCAGAACATCCAGCCATGTGGTTTTTGCCGAAGAAGTGCCCAAGTATGAGGGTCTTCAATGTCGTGTATCGTGATCCACCTCTCCCATATAGGGGTATTGGTAGCCCAAGTCTCGTCGCTGAATATAACCTTTTCCTAGTCCTTAGGATTAGGTCGTAGGGACAATTGCTCGTATGTAAAGGCGAGTCGTACGGCCCGGTGCTGATCAGTCAGTTCATCCTACAAGGCCGTTTCCTTCTCGAGTAAGCCATTAATCGTAGACCTTGAGATTTCAGTCTCTTTCAAGAGCTCAACCTCCGGGATGTAGTACTTCAGATCGCCACATGGGAGCTCGCGTAAGAGGTTGTCTGCTTCAAGATAGTGACGGAGGATCTCTCTTTGCGGAGGACAGATCAATGGAAGTCTTCCGACATGCCCGTCTTCTAAGGAGTGACTGGGCCATTACAAGCTCGTTGAACCTGCCGTGCAGTCACTCCTAAGGCCTGGGAAATGTCTTGGTAGAACCATTCCGTATGGCTACGCAAGGCTCGCGCCTCTATCTTCTGATCTCGTGTGAGTTCCTGGGCGCGGCCCTTGGTCGATGTTGTAAATCGGCTCGCTAGTTCAATAAATTGAAGTCGCCGGATTCGCTTACATCGCAAGCGGTAAAAACCTTCCGCAGCAGGCGAGTTGTGGATGCTTGGATAGTTGATAGAGCGCGGATATACATCTGGAAGTGCGGATCTGTGGATATAAAGAGAGATTGATCTACGATGTAGGATGTCGGATGTCGGATGTCGGATGTCGGATGTCGAACTTGAACAGGACAAAGGGGAATAACCAGCAGATGTTCGTTGTAAGTACTTTACAATGGAAAATGATTAGGAGAATGACTTGGGAGAATGATAGAAATTCTGTAGAGCCAAATAACGTAATGGCTGCTTCTTTGGGAAACTGACTGGGACAAGTATCGCGCTAACCTTTTAAACCCCAGGAGGTGTACGAATGTACACAGATTGATTGGTCAGGCTGCGGGGTATCCAAGGCTTCAGCCTTGTCTTGGCGCCGGCCGAATGTTTGTGTCTCTTGCCCATCCTCGAAGTGGTAGAGAGCTGCAGTCAAGAGAAGCATCATGAGCTTCTGAGGGATGAACTGGGACGGCTACCGCCAAAAGTGCTCGACGTGAACTGCTGTACGCGGCCTCGGCACCACACCAACGGTGCGCCTCTGCTTCCCGCGGAGCGCTCGGAATTAGGAACAAGCCGAAAACAAAATTCGGATGACGGGCTCCGAAACAATGCCATGGCGGTTTCACTCAGCAGATCGTATGCTGCACTGTTATGGATCTTCATTCTGTCGGTGGGATATTGGCGAGCTAGATCCAGGCTCGCACTGTGCAAGACCTGGACTGGAATGCTGAAGTGACCTCCCCATGACGTCGAATGCCGGAGCATTAACTCGATCCATGGAATTGATGTGCCGCGACAAAAATAGACGTGAGTTACTTTGTACCGGTCAGGAATTGATTGGGGTGGCATGTACGGTGGCATGTACAAGTGTACAGACAAGGGAGCAATGCCCTGACTTGTTTGAGGCACCAGGATAGCCTTTACTTGCATCTCGGTTGATCGGCCTGATATCGCGTCACCCGCGAGATGTGACCCTTGTGGTGCAAGGAACACATACACATTAGTCAATGCTAGGGTTAACTGACGAAGAGTGCCAATCGGGTGAGCGACAGAATGCTGGGTTGGCAAATTGGCACTGCCCGATCTGTGTGCTGCCGGCTTGCGGGGTGTGGAGATCCGGGGAACAACGGACATGACGCGCCGGACAAGAGGGGAAGGCTCCAGACATGGAGAAAACAGATTCGGTGGGACTGTGGCTGCAGTGTTGTTTCGTCAAAGAGAGAAGCATCGTTGGCGCAGAAGCGGTTGCCTGGCCCTTCTAGTTAAGGCTCTGGTCCCTGCTATGAAGGGCGGCCTCGTACTCGGAAGTCCATCTGCGGAGAGTGCCAGGCTGAGCAAGGTAACGAACTGTGTAAGGTAAGCACCACGTGGGTGATGCAGAATACCTTGATGACTGTGCTGCTTTGGCTTTCGGGAATTGCCCAGCTCAGGCGATGCAAGGGAGCAAGTCGTCCATGCAGTCCGAGGAGTTCCAGACGCGAATACGACCATTGGCTGGCCAGCTAGTCTGGATGTGTTGATGAGCGAGCCATCCTACATCCATTCCCGTTCGGGCCCAGTTGTGTGTAGGTTGCTGCTGACGGATTCCAGATGCTCATCTGCGGCACTGGGTAGATCTATGGCTATTCCCTCGCCGATGACTGACCGGGGCCGGGGGGGGTTGGTCCGAACGGCCAGCCTCACCTACGCTACGGCTCAATTGATATGACCACGGATTCATCTTGAAAGCAACTGTTGGGTCGAACGAGAGACTCAGTTGAGAGACAACTAGGATCACGGTGCTGTCGAACGGACTAAGTTGTAACACGTCTGGGACACCATGCCATGTAACTGGACGACGGTGTGATGGTCTTGAGATTGAGAGGAGGGAGCGGCTGCGAGGTTGGAAAAAGAGAGACGCATTAGATGACCAAGTTAAAGGGCCTGCGAAGAATGAAGTAAAGGACTGGCAGTTGAGACCGAAGAGAGAGTGAAGTCGGACTTGCCAGCAATAGCTCCCAACAGCAATTGCGGGAAGGAACATATGAAACTGGTAAGGTATTTTACCTCGCCTAGCCTCCCGTATCTTGTGCACATCGTATTGTTTTTTACAATAGCTTACCAGAGTACTTATCTGCGTGCATGATACCTTAGTGGCAGCTTGAATGAAGCCATATTGCCTGATAGTACAAAGAGAAGAGTGACTGCCGTTCCCTTTGACTGCATGGCAGTCAACTTGGCTTCCTTGCCTCATGAACCTGGGTCCTGTATGTAATGTAAAGTCTCTCAATTCGGTTGGCTCAAGTGGGATGCATTGATGGAAGAAGCACTGACCTCAGATCGCGGGGAATGGGAAGGGGACCTTGAAAGTGAATCAAAAGAACAAAGCGAGAAACTTGGTGCTAGGGAATCATCTTCAGCCACAGATGAGCTGGATACCTAATAATGTTGTCTAATGGACCGTGTGAGTTTGCTTGCCATGCAAACTTGAAGAAGTCGATGCAAGGAATGGAGGCGGGTGCAATCAATGATCATTTTCGAGATTGTTCTGTGTGAATTTCGGCAGTCAGGACCCTGGAACCTGCCTCCCGCCAACGTGAAATCCGAGGGCCCTGCTGTCATGGCGGGGCTCTTCTCTGCTCTGAGACTGGTCCCTTGAATGGTTGCGCTTGTCGCTGTGGAGGCGGCGCTGCCCGTTGTGGAGCGGCCCAGACTTGATATTGGCTGCTCCTTTTTGTTAGCCTTGGCCCTGAGTGGTGGCACTTGCTCACAAAGCAGCGGGCGCCCAGCTTTCCCCCTGTGATGAACGCAGCGTCGACCGATGACCGTAAGGACCCGCGTTGCTCAATGGAAACGGGTAAACTGTCATCCCAAAAGTGACCTCCAGTCCGCCTGCAACCACCCCCATTCCACCTTACCATTACTTCCCTTGTTGGCGGCCGTTTTTTGCCCTGTGCTGCTGAAACATCCAGCTCGACGCTGGCCAGCATCCATCTCCTCTTGACCGGGATTAGCAGGTTGAGAGACCCGACTACCGCCTCGCCCCCAAGTCTCGGACCGGCGCTGCCCTCGAAACGAGACGCCCACAACGGTCTGCACACGCTTGGGTCGAATCGTTCAAAACATCGTCACGCCTTGGACTCCCTCGTATTCTTTCCTGGGAGGCGGCTTTTTCCACGGTTACTTCGCGTCCGTTGACCAACATTTGCGCCTTCTTTCCATGACCAGCATTGTTTCTTCGGCGTTTAGTCGTCCTTGATCGCACATCTCGAATCACGCTCTGTTCGCACGACTGCCTCTCGATCCGACCCCAGATTCACTACTGCCCTGGCGCAGCATCACTCTCTACCCCGTCTACCGGCCGCCCGATTCGATCGATCTCCGGAACCCAAGTGTTGACGCTCACTGACTATCGACCCCTCGTGACAGCGCCTGCGAGAACTTGGGTCTGTTCCAGCTGTCTACGTCCGATTTTAGGTGCCAAAGATTAACAGCTGATAACCGGCGCTTGAAGAAACTTGCTAGATTCGCCACGACGTTCTTGCCGTTGCACGAATAGTATCCCGAATCTTGGGCGCTTCGGTTCACTGCTGCACACTCCGGCCCCTGGGGGTGCTACTCGAGGCGAAACGTTGCTACATCGAGTTTCGACGTTCCATCCGGCCTTGCAAAGCCTATCCCTGAGTGTCGATCCGAGAAGCCGAACCAACTGCGCAAGAGATCCGGGAACGGCCAGAGCGCTGCAGCAGAAACAATTTGCACTTGCAGGAACCGGTCGACAGGGTGCATCTGTTGCGAGTCATTGGCTAGCACTGGGCAACGCCACTCCCTGGCTCATATCTGGAGGGCAATCAAGAGAACCAAGACGTGGTCTTGACAGCTAGGTGTCTTGCGCCGCTCAACTTCATGGACGGTCAGCCTGCAACGGCTGAATCTAAGCATCATTACCAGTCCCACCCCTGGTCGGGCACGTCTTCTACCTCGGCGACTCCAAGGATAAAACCCACGTCACCGCAGGAATCCTCGTCGAGTTACTTCAGCCCCCAGCTGGAGCTCCTCCCTATCCTCTTCCCTCAGCAGATCTACCAGGATAAGCTCCTCCAGTACAACAAGCTCGTCTCGGCCGGCCGTGGCGGGGGAGGTAGTCTACAAACCCCGCCACTCCCTCCTGTGCTCTCCTCCCCGCAGCCGAAGCCCTCCACGCGTTCGCGGTCGTCTTCCAAGGTGTCGAACAAGGACAATACCCATACGAAACCGGCCTCGCAGAGCTGTCATGGGAACAGAGCGGCCAAGCTATCAGAAACCGCCGACCG
Organism: Parathielavia appendiculata; assembly: GCF_033297405.1. Lineage (NCBI taxonomy): Eukaryota > Fungi > Ascomycota > Sordariomycetes > Sordariales > Chaetomiaceae > Parathielavia > Parathielavia appendiculata. Next base: position 124,804 of record NW_026944247.1, on the reverse strand, counting down.
CGCGCTTATGAAATCGGGGAAGGACCAGTCGTCCAAAATGTCGGCCAAGAAGTCGTCCGAGCAGCCCGCGCAAGCTGCACAAGCTGTGCAACCTCCCAACCGGGAGGCGTCTGCCCGGTTACCACTCTCGTCCGGCCAGAGCGCACCTTTTGCTGCAGCCCAATCAAGCTCGGTGCCGTCAACACCGCATCAACATCCTCGAAAATTCTCGTTCGAGTCTCGCGAGCACTCACCAGGTGCCACGCAGAACCACTCGCCGCGCTCCGCCTACTCCGAGACGAACGGCAACGTGCCGTCTCTACGCCCACTTCCTCCAAGGCTTGGAGGTTGCCGCTTTGAGACGGCGGTACCCCATTCGCGCCGCCGGATGCCCTACAGTCTGGGGACAGACAAGCTCGAAAAGGTGGACCTGCTCAAAATCAAGAGCAAGCTATCAGAAGAGGAGGAGAGGAAGCTCGAAACCGATATGCGGGAGTTGTACGACAGGTTATTACCGACTGATGCGATCGAGATCAACCGGCGGAAGCTGGTTAGCAAACTGGAGCAACTGTTCAACAACGAGTGGCCTGGGCACGACATCCAGGTACACCTGTTTGGCTCGTCTGGCAACCTATTATGTTCGGATGATTCTGATGGTACGCGACTTGAGAAGCCTTCGTCTGGCCCCGCGCTGACATTTACTGCAGTCGACATTTGCATCACGACTCCCTGGCGGGAGCTGGAGAGCGTCTGCTTGATTGCCGATCTCCTTCAGCGACGTAGGTAGCTCACTTGGTGCTGTTTTCTCGTCGAGATGCTAACACTTTCTTAGACGGCATGGAGAAGGTTGTCTGCGTTTCCTCGGCAAAGGTGCCCATCGTAAAGATTTGGGACCCCGAGCTGAAGCTGGCGTGCGACATGAACGTCAACAATACGCTAGCTCTGGAGAACACCCGGATGGTGCGGACGTATGTTAGTATTGACGACCGTGTGCGGCCTCTGGCCATGATCATCAAGTACTGGACACGCAGGAGGATCATCAATGATGCAGGTTCGCAGCCCCAGGTCAATTTACGTTTCCATCTCGAAGTTCTCACATATACCCCACAGCGTTTGGCGGGACTCTAAGCTCCTACACCTGGATCTGCTTGATTATTGCATTTCTACAGTTACGCGAGCCTCCGATATTGCCCGCCCTCCATCAGCGTCATAATCTGAAACTGCTGAAGCAGGACGGAACGCGCAGCGAGTTTGCTGATGACATTCCCAAGCTGCGTGGTTTTGGCTCGAAGAACGAGGAGAGCTTGGCGTCTCTCCTCTTCCAATTTTTCCGCTTCTATGCCCACGAGTTTGACTACGACAAATACGCCCTGTCAATACGCACGGGAAAACTGTTGACCAAAACGGAAAAGAAGTGGCACATTGGTTCAAACAACGCCCTCTGCGTCGAGGAGCCATTTAACACAATACGCAACCTTGGGAACACGGCTGACGACACGTCGTTTCGGGGGCTCCATTTGGAGTTGCGGCGTGCCTTCGACAAAATCGCCGAGGGCAAATTTGACGAGTGCTGCGAGCAGTACGTGTTTCCCAAGGAAGAGGAGAGAATATGGCAGAAACCAGCGCCGGCGCCAAGACCGATTCTCCTGAGGAGTGCCTCACAGCAGCAAGGAGCCCGCCTCCGTGGCGGGTACCGCAGCAGTCGGCAGTTCCACCGGAATGGGAATGCAGGTCGCCGGTCATCGTCCAGTGTCGCTTACGAGACGAACCCTGCCTTCACGCAGACGAGCATGCCTCCTACGGTGAATCCCCAAGATATCCTCTGGTATCAGACCCAGAGCCCTCAGCTTGGCGTGCCTCAGGAGCTTCTGACCACGTCGCTCAACGCGCTAGCGGCGCAGGAGACAATGCATCGGTTCCAGCTGTACACTCTCAGCCAGCAGCAGGTTCTCGCTCATGCTCAGCGGTTACAGAACGGGTCGGTCACCGACAGGTCTCGGACCAACTCTTTCGACAACCCGCCATTGACAGCCCCTGTTCGACCGGATCTGATGTATGGTTTTGGTTTCCCAATCCAACACGCCCCGTATCTCCACCCTGGATTCACCACTTATCCTTCGTCTCCGGCAACGTCAGCTCCACAATCCAACGGGCAGTCAGAATTTCGAAGGAGGCTTCATCGAAACACAGCAGCGAATGACACTGACCAGTCGCCTGGCAGCGGTGCCCTTAGGTCGCAATCCCAGCCAGCTTCGAGAACGCCGACGTCTGCTTCACAATCGATGGCCGCGTATTCGACGTCCAGTCAGTCTTATAACGGCGTGGTCTCATCACTGGCGCGCCAGATGAACGACATGTCTATGCCGGGGTTCACTCCGGACGAGACCGGTGATTTGGGGTTTGATGACGCGGCAACAAGGGTTTTGTCTGACTCACCACCCGAGGATGACGGTCCGCGTTATATCGGCTACTATGTGAACGACTACGCAAACCGAAGCCGGCCAGCGAACGGGCTCCCCAGCAATGGCGGGGCACCCGTTGAACCAAGCCAGGCCAGCCGGGGAGGGGCACGCCGTCGGTTGTCGACTGATCAACTGCCACAGTCTGTACTTGATCGGAGAATGAAGCGGACGTCGCGTTCGCCGTCGCCCTTGGGACATACTAGGACTGTGTCCATGGGCATGAATTCAGCCCCGCTCATCTCGGCACCCTTCCCTCAAAGTAATGGCAAGCTCCCTTCGAAACCTCTAATCGTCAACGGAACCGCCTCTAAAGCGGCGCCAACCGTTGGCCCTTGCAACCCAACAGCCGGGGCCGAGCCGCTCGATCTGAATGACACCAATCACGACAACCCTTTGCATATTCACCAGGGTAGGAGCCCCGACAACTCTTGGCCAGAACAGCAAGCCACCCCGTCACCCAGCAGTGCTGAACCGGTCACAACCCCCGCTCCGCAGCGGCCAGTGATCGTGAACGGCTCATCAACAAATCGCTCTCCATCTGCCATGTCGAATCTCCTAGATGCATCCTTTCAGCAGCGGGTTGCCTTGGGAGCTGGTCTTCACCTCCCTTACTCGGCGGTAGTGAGCGACTCGAGCGGCTTGGCAGGATTCTCGAAAATCCACAGCCGACAACAACTGGCGCCCCTGGATCTTGCCACGGAGAACTATGCGGTTCAACGGGAGTTGCCGCATCTCTCGCCCGTTTACGAGCACCGGACACCATCACCGACAGTTGCACGAAAGTTTGAACCGTCGCCTGTTGCTCAGTCGCAAGGGCCAGCATCAACGAAGGAGCTTCGCCCCGAGCACTCTAAGCCCTCTCAGAGGGCAACGGCGAGCAGGCAAGTGAACGGTTCCTCGTCGGCAAGGCCGCAGCAGGACCCCCCCGCGACCCGCTCCCCCATTCAGGATCAGAGGATCAACGGACTCGCGCGAGAAAACGGACATGTGCGGGCCGCGAAGAGCCAGACGGAGAGTTTCGGCGGCTGGCAAAAGTCGAAGTCACGGAAAAAGGCCGCGGCGGATTTGAAGCACGCTGCCGCCAACGGTTTCCCGCAGAGCGAGCAGCCGCCTAAGAATGATGCGGACCGCAAGGGTGGCTGAACAGGTCGCTCATCACGTGTGGTGATGCAGTGTCTTGCCCTGAGTGCGCACCCCCTTGGTGCCGCGTCGGACTCGAGGCCCCGGCCAGCTTGGAACGGTCAAGGGCCAATGTGATGGGGTTGGCTGGGCCTTTCTTGGATAATCTGTTGTCCATGGTCCTGGTCGTTGTGGTGGTCCACCAGCAGATCAGCGGGAGGTGACTTGAGGGCCTTTGTTTGTTGTGTTGGACAGCTCCTCCTTCAGGATTCCTCGCCATCTGACTGAGCCGGTTGTTCTGCCGTCTGCCTCATGATTCGCATTTAAGGCTGGTGACGGGCTTTGTCTGAAGTTTCGGGGAAGCGTATGATCTTTATTGGGTTGAGATTGGAGAAGTCTTCTCGAGGATGGGTGAGAGCGCCCGATACCATGAACCATGGAGTGACGACCACCGTGCTATCCACACTGGCCGAGTTTGAGGATAGCCTATGAGGCGGTCGAGCGAAGTGACTTGCTGGGATTACTAGCGATGGGCACTCCGGCGGTGTGGATGATGATGGCGGTTGTGGTGATTTCCACGGACAGGGGAGTCTCCGGCCGGGGCAGGATTCAGACTCAGGTTCGCCAAGGGCGTATTGGCTGGGCGGGGATGGTCGGGTGGTCGGCATCGGTTTCCTTCATCCACTGTGTGTTATCCAGGGGAGGCAAAGATGCATTGTTATGTCTCCTTGTGTCCTCCTCTATAGTCTCTCATATGTCTGTTTGTGCATCATTGGCTTATAGAACGGGATACCATGGTTCTGGCTCTGGTTCAGGTTCAGGTACTTGGGCTGGTCTGGTCTGCTGTTTTTTTTTGTGAGGAAAGCGAACGGAGCGAATGTAAAAGGCAAAGAGCCTGCATGGCAAAAGAGGCACAGAAGAGCAAAGTGAAGATGAAGAGGCATGTCTCATTAACCGTACCATACCCATATCCTCCTGTATCACAGAGAGTAAACGAAGAAAATGTGCGATGGGAAAATGTTTTGAGTGGTTGCTGTGCGTTCTGGGTGAGCTGCTGGTCTGTAGGGCCATTGTCTTCTTACATGGAACGGCGGACGGTTTTGCTGCTTGACTCATCATGGTCGCTGGGTTTCCGCGTGCTCCTGGGACCACCGTTTAGCGGAGTGGGTTGGAGAAGGCGAAAACTGTATTCCACTGCATCCACACAAGTAATTGCTAAATCTTCCTGTGCCCTCTTCTTGCGGTTATGGAGTTGCTTATAAACAAGTTCCGTATACAACGTCAAGTCTGGGGGATGACTTCGAAAGCGAGATCAGAGGTCCTGGATTTATGATATGACCAAGCAATGTAAACTCCACTGAAAATTCCCAAGGAGCTCAATGGCTATGTTGTCTTTGTCGTGCTCGATAGTGTCAGTGAGTTCAAGTTAGAAAGACAACTGCGTTACAAACCAAGTCCGTCCAAGTCAACATGACCGGAGGGTTCAATCCAAAGAACTGGTGATGTGAGACATTTGAGCTCGGCCCGAGGCTTAGAAATGATGTCTCGGAGGTGAAAGTGGTGTTGGCTGCGCGGGATAGGCCGGGCGAAAATAAAACGCTGCGAAAGGAGTTTTGTTTCAGAGTCCCAAAACTGTTGTCTCTCGATGAGCAGGCAGAGAGCTCGGATGAACAAAGCAGGAACACTAGCCTTGTGGACTCCCAGCTGGACCATCGGCCCACAGCTTGGCCTTCGGTCGTCTGCTTTGTGCAGGACCACGGCCGTGCCTTTGTGCTGGCGGTCGAGGCAAGACTCTTGAGCGCAGTCTTTTTGAGCCGAGATTCCCTGGCTGGTGGGCGGAAGATGCCGCCTTCAGTCAGTGTTACTGTCTTGGATGAGACCAATGACAGAAGACAATTGCGGTCGTCGATGGGCGTTGGGCAGCTGGTATGTGCTCGGCCCTTTTGCCTTGAGAAATCCGGCGATGCGTGTTGAGATACTAGGATGCATGCCTTATCTTGCTAGAAAGCCATGGTAAAGCCATGTTTAATGTGTAGAAGACATCGTGGTTATAAATTGGCAGCAGCGCTTTGAAGTTCCTCAAACAGCATAAAATACCTCCATCTTGACCCACTCGACCGCATTTCTCCAGTTTCCGAACCTCGCCTTGGCCCAGATGGTCACGATATCTCCCAATTTAAGGTCTCGGACAAACTTGGCGTTCCCAGTGGCTTTGCCCCGGCCCTGCTCTGCAAGTCTTTCAGCGGCTTCAACGTCCCGCTCAGGGTCGATGTCGTCCACGTAACTCCAGACAACGCGGTGTACTTTCGATTGTTTCTCAGCCGTCAAATTGCATTGGATCTTCAGATCTTCGCGCGGATGCAACGTGTGGTTGTAGGCGTAGCCGTGAGAATTCGGGCCCTGTTCTACCTCCGGGAGCACGGTGCAGAGGTCATCCAGCTTTAGCGATGGTTGCGGGGCTTGCTGGGCCTGTTGGGTTGCCGAGTCGGTCTGGGCGGGGTTAGTTTTACACCACCGCTCCAGGCCAGCTTCGAACCACGTCCAGGAGCCGAAGTATGTGCCGCGGTCGTTAGGGAGCCCTCCCCATCCTTGATCATGGCTCTTGAAAGTGAAGACGATGCGACGACAGGGGTGGGCCAGCAGGGGTATGGGCGATGCAATCAGCGCCTGAAAGTCATCGGCAGAGAACTCTTCACCGGGGGGTTGCGGCTTCAACGGCGCTCTGTCAACGGGTTTCGGGTCATTTGTACGGTGAGAGACACGCCTCCAGGTATGCAGGCCGAGGGGAGGAGAACGGAGCTAGAACGTTAAGAAAAGGCACCGTGTAAGTGACCAACTCGGAAGGGCGGTACGAGGGTTGAGCAGCGTACCAAAAACATGTTTTCTTTCCTGCCCAGGCCACCGCAGGCGGTCATAGGTGGTTCAAAAGATACCTCGCTCGTGGTGTGAGGCCAGTACTCGGCAAGGTCGACAATGGAGTCGATGATCTCAGGTGGTAGGCTCAGGGCCTTCTTCAACATTGCCTTCACGACCAGCACATCGACGACGCTGGGATCATACACAGCGTTCCCTGACGAGATTTTCCTCGAGGGCAAGGTGGGATATGAGTAGTAAGCGTAGTAGGCGAGGAAGAAAGCTCCAAGCGTGACGAGCCGCGTGATAATCCTTTGATCGATGTCGACAGCCATGGACAGTCGAAGAGAAGATGGGAAGGGCCCGGGGCCAGACAAATTCCAGGTTTGGGAATGAATTCGGTATGCCCATCAATCAGCGGCCGAGTAGGTAGGCAGTGATATACAAGGTCAGAGGGCACCGAATACACAAACCAAAAGCACTCCTTCCTGATGAAGCAACTGAGGACATTCTTGAACGAGTGGGGTACGGTGACATCACGAGACAAGATTGTGGCCAACGGGCAGCTGGCTGAAACCACGTCAGGGAGTGCTAGTAGGCGCCAAGAACGCACGTGAAATGGCGAATTCTCCACCAACAACCAGAGCGGGTCCGGAGCTTTCTGAATTGGAAATCCGCTGCAACCACCGGCGCCGGCCACGGCTGCCACGGTGCCTGCAGCGACAATTCTACTTGACCTTCTGACCCGCGACAACACTCCTGCGTCAGCGCCGGGATACCGAGGAATCCATCTACCGGGGACGTCTTGGAATTTCAAAACTATGAAGTCACGACGGGTAACGCAGCTGGCCTCAAGCCTGCGACCTTCCACTTCCCTGTGCGGCCGTCCCGTGCGGCCTGTCTGCAACAATGCGCTGCAGGAGCACATTCGGCGGCAAGCATCAGCCCCGCGATGCATTCACGGACAGCCAGCTCGACGCAGCGGTGCACCCTCGAATCCGGCCATCAAGTTCCCGTGCCTCGATGCCCTCGAGACCCGATCGGCCACCCTAGAGAAGCAGGCCGCCTCTGCCAGGTCCGACCAGAGCGGCCCCGAACCTTCCTATACCGTCGGCGCAACCCAGATCCACCACTGCGCTGAGCCGCTCCTGCTCGACCATGGCGGCCTGCTTCATGAATTCGACATTGCATACGAGACATGGGGCGACATGAACGCAGCTCGCTCCAACGTAATCCTCTTGCACACCGGCCTATCCGCCTCCTCCCACGCCCACTCAACCCCCGAGAACCCCCAGCCAGGCTGGTGGGAAAAGTTCATCGGCCCCGGCCTGGCCCTCGACACAAACAAATACTTCATAATCTGCACCAACGTCATCGGCGGGTGCTACGGCTCGACCGGCCCCTCGAGCATCGACCCGTCTGACGGCAAGCGCTACGCAACCCGCTTCCCAATCCTCACCATCCAAGACATGGTGCGCGCCCAGTTCCGCCTGCTCGACCACTTGGGCGTCTCCAAGCTCCACGCCAGCGTCGGCTCCAGCATGGGCGGCATGCAATCCCTCGCCGCGGGCGTCGAATTTTCCTCGCGCGTAGGGCGCGTCGTCTCCATCTCGGCCTGCGCGCGCAGCCATCCCTACAGCATCGCCATGCGCTACGTGCAGCGGCGCGCCATCCTCAACGACCCGAACTGGAACCGCGGCTTCTACTACGGTCGAGTGCCGCCGCACGTGGGCATGAAGCTCGCGCGCGAGATCGCCACCATCACCTACCGCTCCGGCCCCGAATGGGAGCAGCGCTTCGGCCGGCGCCGCGCCGACGCCTCCAAACCACCCGCTCTCTGCCCCGATTTCCTCGTCGAGACATACCTCGACCACGCCGGTGAAAAGTTCTGCCTCACCTACGACCCCAACAGTCTCCTCTACGTCAGCAAAGCCATGGACCTCTTCGACCTGGGCCGCGAAAACCAAATCGCCACCGCTGCGCGCCGCGCAGAGTACCACACCCCCGGGACCACCCCCGCGGCGAGGACTGGTTCACCAGCGTGCACCCTGACCCTCCCCGATAAGCCCTACCAGGAACAGCCCGAGTCGGCGATGCTGACCACGCTCGATGCCGAAAGTCTCCCGCACCAGGGCGTGCCGAAACCCCCCGCCGATTTGGTGGCGGGCCTAGCGGCGCTGCGCGACCACCCGGTGCTGGTCATGGGCGTGGCGAGCGATATCCTGTTCCCTGCCTGGCAGCAGCGCGAGGTGGCTGAGGCGCTGAGGCAGGCGGGGAACAAGATGGTGGAGCACCACGAGTTGAGCGAGGTTCAGAGCTTGTTTGGGCATGATACGTTCTTGCTGGATGTCGAGAACGTCGGGGGAGCGGTGAGGGATTTCTTGGGCTGAATGACCAAAGTTGACGAGTGAGGGTGAAAGGTGTTGGATAATGTTGTTTGCTTGGAAGGGGACATATATCGGCGTTATACCCCGTATTTGGGGAGGCAAACATGTCTGATGTTTGGGATTATACATAGCGAGCGCATGCGAAGCGGTGAATTTGTTCATCATCTGCATCCCATCGGGGCAAGGTTCATTTGGATGTGTTGTAACATGCACTGTATCTCAATAGAAGGGTATAAATAGAAGAAATGGTGTTACCAATCCGACATGTGACAAGGACCAGCGGGAAGTGTTAGATGAAACCCGTGCCAAAAGAATCCACCGGGTTCTTTCTCCCACCCGCGGACGTCTTGGGCCTTCTGACCTCCCTTATGCTCGGCCCACGCGCCACGCCAATCCCCATGAACGACGCCCGGTCGTCATTTCTCGTCACATACTCTGGAAATTGGGAAATCAAGCTTGGCGAAGCGGCGAGTTTATTACCGCCGTTGCCACTTCCCCCCGGCCCAGAAGACGTGGATGGCCTGCCGTCGGCTGTCGCCGCTGCGGTGGGTACCGACCGGATCGGTGGTGTCCAAAGCCCTAACGTTGGGTCCCGCGAGGGCGCGTCGGGGGAGAAGTCGAATTTGAGATTCAGTGGTGGTGGGACGTTCGCGCGGGTGAACTTGCCCGATGGTTCGCTCTTGGGGTGTGTCTGCACAGGTTCTGAGGCAGGGACCTGTCCGGGACCCGTCTCGGTCGGCGACGCCAGCGACCAGTTAGATGAGTCTGGCGTCGGCGGCGCTGCTAGCCCCGGAAGCTGACCAAAATCAAAGTTGAACCCGGTGTCGACAACGGGGCTCGGTCGCGCCCGCTCGAATGTGTCGACCGTTGGGGCCGGGCTTGGCTGAGCGAGGTCTCGACGCAAGAGAGGATGTCGATGCTGCGGCGTGTTGGTGCGAGATGGCGGAGAGCCGTGGGAACTGTAGTTGTCCGTGCTGCCGCTCCTTGATGCGGATGTCGGTGTCCCCGCTCGGTTCCGCAAGGCTACGTGGTCGCTCGACACGCCGTATTCCTCCAGTCCAGGGCGGCGCGGTAAAGCCACTCGTCTAGCCGGGGCCCGGATGGGACTCTGTGGCCGATCGGCGGCGGCGGGGGTTGGTACATGTGGCGGCATGGGCGATGGAATGCGAAGCGGCGCTGGGTGAATCGGGAGGATGGGCCCATCGTCGTCTTCATCTTCCTTGATGCCGTTGCTGTAGACACTGCTGCTCGCACTGGCGCGGTTGGCCTCTGGGGCCTGTAACCTTTGCGCGTGGTGGGTATGCTGGGCGTTGAGAATTGACTTCTCCAGCTCTTCAATCTTCATCGACAAGCTGTGTCGGCGGGGGCTGTTGAGCTGGAAAGTGTCCCGCCTCGCGGAGACATGCTGGATAATGGGCCGTGCAAATTGCTCCACCACTTCATCGTCCATTGACAGTCTCCGAATCGAGCCCGATGGAGAGGTTACAGTGGAGGGCGATGCCAAGGTGGAAATCAATGGCTCCAGCCCTTGTCTCGTAGCCGGTGGTGGTGTGCTTCGGCCGTTACTCGCAGCAGCATCAGGCTCGGTGTTGAACATAACTGGGTCTTGTTGTTTGGGTTGTGGGCTTTTCAGCGCAAAACTCTGCGAGGGTTCGTTGTCGATACTAGGGGTGCTGAGCGGAACACTTGGTGACTGAAGAGCATGCGGCAAGGGCCCGAGCGAGCCAGCGCCCTGAACAGGCGGCAGTTGGTATGGGCGAGGGACTTTCCCGGAGTGACCTGGAAGGGCGGGACTGTTCTGCGGAGGGCCAGCGCTCCGAAGCAGAGAATCGTGATGAAAGCCGTTGAGGCGAGGACTGGGAGGACCAAAACCATCCGTCCTGGTTCCTCGCGCGCTGAGACCGTCGGTTTCGACAGAAGGGCCAAGGGGGCCGTGACGGGGCGGACCTTGACCTGGCGGCTGAGGGAGACGATGGGTAGGAGGCCCCGTAGGGGGCGGTCCTTGATGCATCAGGGGACCCCGTGCTGGGCCGCTGCGGCTGCCTGGCGTGGCGTCATGGTCGCTTTTGAATACATGTCCTTGCATGTTCGGAATGTCGGCGGTCTCCCGTTGCGGCTCAGGTTGTAGCTGTGGAGCCGAGGGACGCCTGCAAGACAGACTACTCTCCGTAGACTTCTGTCTTTCCAATCTCTCCATCTCCAGCCGAGCTGTTTCTCTCTGCTTCTCGAGCTCCCTCTCCCTTTCTTTTGCCTTTCTCAGTTCTTCCTCCCGCTTCTTGACCGTGGCCATGACGGCATCCACCATGTCGTCTACCTCCTCGCCAAACAGGGACCCAGTTTCCGCATTTGCCGTGGTCGGTGTCGGCGGCAGCTGCATCGAGTCGACAAGCGGAGACTTCGGCGTTTTAGGCGTGGGCGGGCCAGACGGTACACTTCTCACAAAGTGCACATCCAATGGATTCACCCAGGGTTTGGACCTGCCGGGGGTTCCTGGACGTGACCCATATCCGGAGCCCGCAGGGGCGAGGCTCAGCGAAGACGTGTTGTTTGCGCCAAACCGCGCCCCGAATCCCGGTCCCGGCGCGGCCAAACTTGACGAGGATCTGTTATTGGCGCCGAAACGGGCTGCGAATCCCGGTGCCGGGGCAGCCAAGCTCGTCGACGAGCCGTTGTTCGCGCCGAACCTAGTCCGCAGGTTCGCATCGGAGGCGTGTGATTTGAGGTGTGTGCTCGCTTGACTTCCCGGTCGTCCGGGGCCGAGGGTACTCAAATTGTACATGCTGGCGGCGGCGAGGTTATGCGTGTCGTGGATGGTATACGGAGACCTGCCCCTGGCGACCGACTGGGGCGTGCCGGCTCGCGAGACTGATCGAATGCTACCGTTGACGGCACCCTTTTGGTTGATGTTCTGGCCGAAGAACTGGCCCTCCCCCAGCTTGTTCTGGTCTATGCGCTTCCATTGCTGCGGCTGCTTCTCTTGGCCGGATTTGCCCTCAGACTTCCTGTGGCATCAGCGGTTCGCGGGCGTTCTCTGGCCCCGGCTTTGGAAGACCACTCACTTCTTCTTACCCCCAACCTTGAGACCAAAAAAGGAAACCATTATGAGCGAGCAATTATGATTTAGACTGAGACATTAAACTAGCGGAGGGGATCAGTACCGTTCTGAAAGCCAAAGGATTAGAATTCGGCAACCTTTCACTGGGCCTCGGCCACTTGCCGTTCGTTGGCGATGCAACCGAGGGGCGCTGGATATTGATATTTCAACTTATGATGGAATAAGCCTTCCTTAACGAGAGCGGCAGAAGTAGGCCATCTCAGACCTCTTGAATACGCTGCGACACGTCGGTTTCGGTGCCCAAGGCAGGCCAGGGATCGGGAGCTCAAGCAACCCTTTATCGTTCAAGGTCCGAAGTCCAGAAAGGGGTTCGTCAATGTGGGTCGTTGACTAGGTACTTCAAGTACATGAAGTTCCACGAGTAGGCGCTCTGATGGCAGGCCTCTGCGATGAAAAATTTCGAAGCGTACAAAGCATCGAGGAGTCCCTCTGACGTTAGAAAGGATCGACGGCGTAACAGTGCGAGGAGGAGAATGGAAAAGGAAGAGAGAGACCGATGAGGGCGGAGATGGTTCGTATCCTTTTTGCGGGCGCCGTCCTTTACCGAATTTGGAACCCACGCGCTTGTGGAGATGATTCGCGCCGCCTGCCCGCTAGCGCACGTAACCCGGCGAGGCATCCCGGCCCTGTCATTGCCCGGTTGTTCTTTCCTTCCTTTGTGGGGTCTTGGAACCAACCAAAACCTGTGGCTTTCAGGATGGTGAGAGAGTGACCGGAGCGTGTACAAGTACTAAAAGGAGAAGAGACTGACTCGACTGGCAACCTGGTAGTATCAACGCGGCAAACCGTCAATTGGCAATTATTTCACCTCATGTATGGACCATGTCTTTAGTAGTACTCCGTAAGGTTGTTGCTGAGAACCCAAGCGTCTGTGTTCCTGCAGCTCATTTGAATCGGTATCGATCCCATCGCAGGGCCCCATCGGGATTTGCCAAGTACTTGTATCCGTACAAGGGGACAATCGCAATGATGAGGTGTCGATCATCCCAGGTGAGGGTTCAATCCCGCACTTATGTAAACTGCACGTTTGCACGTCGCTTTCATGTGCCCCAGTCTCAGTGCTCTTGCTTCTTCTTCAGCATCTGGTACTGCATTCCGGCCGAAAAGTTCTGGATCGGTCCCCGATGGTGTGGTAGAATCGATAGTCTGCAAAGAGGCTGGCTGGGGAATGCCTGGGAATGTAATCTGTGCCACTGCGTCACTGAAAGAATGTTGGGTCCTGCAGCACCCGTCGTGCCCCTTGTAACTTGCAGAATCAGAAGCGTCCGGCCACGTTCCGCTGAGAGTACGGAGGACGGAGACTAAGTCAATTGCGATACTTACTTGCTGCGCTCAACACTCAATGTGCTGCCAAGTCTCGAGGCAAAACTACCGCGTCTGCTCCTTCAAATGTTCCAGACGGACTATTGTTGAGGTTTTGCAGCTGGTCCCAGTGATCTGGAACATTATTTGTCGCTTTGAGCCCTTACCCTGGCTTCCAAGGATGTCCCTACACTGAGCCTCCGGAGGTCACTGGAGCCCTGTGGGGCCTTGGGAGGTACAATATTTTGCTGTCATATCAAGTGGATATCTCAGGTCTGAAACGTATGGCGCGTTTTTGGAAAACCCCGCAAAAAACCGCCCAGCCCTTTGATATCACTTTCAGAGAGGTAATTTTGGCAGTCCTCCCGTATTGCCCGGCAATCACGCAGTAGATTTCTTTAAAAAGCCATTAGCTAATGCAGCTCGTCGAGCTCAAAAGATTGATATCCTTTGGAAATGATGCATTTTTGTGGTTGTCGAGATGCACGAGCTTCAATTCCGGGAAGGCATTTCGCTCCCCTGGAACCGGCCGTCTGGCACCCTAAAAATTGGCGCCCAATCCACTAATCATTTAGGGCTCGACGCCCTAATTTCAGGACTTCAGATCTCAACGACAGTTATCAATCTCAGGGCTACAGTACATACATTGGACGCTATATGACACTTGCACCCTTTCCACCCACCTCCCTGCCCCCCCCCCCGAAAAAAAGAAAAACCAAAGAACGAAAAAAA